>NW_026926843.1:0-29045 GCF_032062105.1 Saccostrea cuccullata | reverse complement strand
AATTGGTCTATGCTTTCAAACATAATTAAAAAAGACAAAAACATGAAAATACTGGAGAAAACATGAGTTTTTATTTATATGTAGTAAACGGTCAAATCATAAATCCCAATTTTGTAAATATTAAAATTAATCTAAAACATCTTAATGTTCCAATCACTGTTGTAACTGGTCACTTAATGATTTGACTAATGATCAAATTTTCTGTCGGATGAAGAAATAGTTCAAGAATGATTCTGGTGACACATCGAATAAAACGTTTTATCTCCTTCGTTAGAAAAAACTTTCTGAGTTAAGCTAATTCATCATTTTCTATTACATTATCTTCAACATTAACATCCTCAAGGTCTGCGTAAAAATTTTCCATTTTATCAGGTGCTTCTATAGATTTTTTAGGCACACAATTTATATAAATCTCGTAGATAATATACAAGATGACAAACATACGATATCGTTCCTATTGAAATTATGAGTATCGTCTTTGAATGGTAATATTTATAACGCAAAGTTATAGCTTCGGAAGGGTTACTGGTATTCAATTCAGCTGTTTGATCTAAGAATAAACAAATATATCTACATGTATTTAAAAAATAAACATGATCACAATATACGAAAGAAAAATTATTTGAATTACTACGTATTTATTAAAAAACACAATTAACTGTATTCTTTGCAATGATGAAACAAAAAAATTATCCAGAAGAAAGAATGTTGATAATATCATAATACATCGATAATTATGACCATGTATTGCCTGATCGTGAGGAAAATATGAAGATATCTTCAGAAAAAACCTATTCCCTAAATAAATCTGAAGTTATCAATTCAACACCCATCTCATTTTCACTTTCAACTTAAACGTAAAGTTTCTGACATTACATTCTGATAAAACAATCATAAATTTTGAGACATAGCCAGGCTATTGTGACGTCTACAGTACCCTCTGGAGTTTTCTTTACCAAAAACTATGGTGGGAAATGCACTATGTCTCTGAGGAGGTTAAATGTGATGAAAAGCAAGCCGACGAGAGGGAAATATAAAGTTTTATTGCCCTGTCACATGAAAATCTTGAAACAACTAAAACCAATCACATAAAGTGTTTAATAGAATTACAATGAGGTATATTATTAAGAGGTATAAGTTACATACGAGTATGTTCATTTAATGTACGAGTAATGTTTTTGAACTCTAATTAGATTTTAATTTATTCGATTATGTAAGTGTAATCAATCTCATCAATCCCAGGTACCTTAAAGAGCAATAAGGATCGACGTATATACTAATTGCTTGACAATAAATATGTTAAATAAAATATCATGTCATTCATATCAATATTCCCAAAACTTTTCTTTATATACAATAAAACCAGCATATTTATCGGAAATGTATATTTTCCAATCACAATGCAATTAAAATAATCCCAGAATTAGGTTTCAGGAAACTGGTTGAAGTTTGATACTAAAATCATTTACAAAAAAGAAATCTTACGAAATATGCCAGTTTACGACAAATTAAAGGAAACATAGATTTGAATTTGCGATATTTAGAGAAAATCATTAATTTCCGGGTTGTCAAATGGCACGTCTGTTTTCTATTTCAAATTACATTTATCATCAGATATAAAATACATGTAATGTAGTCATGCAATAAGAAATTTTATGTTTTATTTTTTTTTTACCTTTTTATAAAATTTCTATAAAATTTAATTGTACACATGTACATTTGGTATGAAATGTCTTAACAATTAATCTCATAAAAGAACTTCAGAAAGTAGATGCATTTTCTGGTACTCTATACGGCTTTACAACTAGCAAAACAAATATAAACGTAGGAAATTTTAAACAGACAAGAGAAAAAATTATTCCTGACTTATATACTTCATCGAATTCAACGGCAGGAGATTTTATTTACTGACAATTTTGCAAACTTAAACAAATCAAGCTGAAATTTTACACGTATTCCTATATCACGCTATTTAATTTTCATATGAGTTTTATAAGCATACGTGTAGCATAAATCCATAACATAAATAAATATTCTTGTTGACTGCCCCTCGTACATGCACATGTTAAAGATATTAATATGAAAATGGAAAAAGTTAATCTTTTGAACATTAATTCCTGCTTACCAACAAAACAAGACATCTATCATTATTCAATGCAATCATTAATATGGATACCTCTTTTAGAAGACATCCAGTCACATGATTGCAATAAGAATTGGAACAATTACACAGGTAAGCACACATAAATCCATATCTTGATGGGGGGCATTGGGACGAACAGTTAAATCAAAATAACCAGGAGGACAAGCTAGAATAAGAAAGTACTATAATTGTTTTATTTTTCATAATTTAGTTCAAACATTTTGTAAACTTCTGCATGGTAAAATCTATTTATAACAATTATTAATATGGAACAATTAAAATAACGAACATTGATCGATTTAATAAAAAATACAAACAATATACATCTGACAACAGGGCGTAAACATGGACCTCTAGAAATTCCTTTAAAGGTTTAAGAAACTGTCACTTTTTTTACAATTTTCATGAAAAACTTAAACAAAGATAAAAGAATTTCTTAAATATCTAAATATTGGAGACATCAGGGCAAATTTTGAGAAGTGGAAAAATATGCCAAAATAAACAAAATAAAGTTGACCTTGACAAGTATGATTTACTTTGTAGTGGTTAGAACAACACTTTTGGTTTTTTTCCCTTTGAGCACCTGTTGAAAAAAAATTCAAAGGAATAATGTCTAATTATATCTTTTATTTTAAAACATGCATTCAGTCAGACTACACATACGGTTAGAAATCAGAAAAGTAGCATACCCGAAACAACCTTTTGTGTCTGAAAAAAGAAATTGAAAGCAAACACTTAAGGCTGTTTATCATTATTTTACTTTCCTTTTTCTATTCAAAAATTAATTACAACTACTCAGATAGTGTCAAAACACTTGTTAAAATCATACAAATATATTTTATGTCTATTGTATAAGTAATGTTAATTTTTGATTGGTTTGAAGACACGATCGGAGACCACCTGCATGTGTACAAAACAAATACTGAGTCACAGCACAAGAATTCAGTACTTTGAAATAATAATAATAAAAAATAAAGGTTGAAACTGCAGCTCTTACCTTTTCTTTTTGGAACATCCATAAGTAGGGTTACATTCATTATGTGCACAATAACATGGTCTCCGCATAATTTACCAAATGTTGGTGGTGGACAACTTTGCTTACACTCAAGTCCAAAATATCCAGGAGGACACTCTGAATGACATGATTTTTACTTGTCTAGATATTTCATTTATGGAAAATATTTTAAAATGTTTCATTCATTCTTCTACTTGAATTTCATAGCCATAAAATGTCTTACATGTAAATCTTCACATACCTTCACATACGCCTCCAACCTTCTGAAAATTTGGCTACAGTTTTCTGTAAAACCTACAGGTAAGTAAGAATTATTCTAAATCAGTAATATTCAAATATATGAAATTAACAAACGGTTAATGCATTGAAATTAAAAATGGTTTTTCGATAAAAACAAACTTACGTAATTCTTGCACATGGAATAAATTATAAATCTTGCATAAATAAATAAATTTTGTTTGAAGTGTTGCTTTACAACCATATCCAAAAAGTATATAATATGATTAAGGAAATGGTTATGAATAAATCAGATTGAATTTGCCACAAGGAAATTTATTTTCAAGCATTGTATGTTACATGTATGAAAGCTTGATTAATTCAAATGTATATAACATGACATGTTGAATTTTACCAAACAGTTTACAAATAAAGGATTTCAATCAAATGATGGATGTGTTTATTTTTTTCCTTTGGTATAGTAATGATTTTGCCTGTTACTATCTTTATTACCAATGTAAAGCAAAGTAAAATTGACAGCTTTTATTGGTATATTCAAGTTGGTAAACTTATGAACAGCCAAACGTTATAACAACGCTTGCCAAAGGAAATGGCAATGGTATTCTCTGGTTACAAATGGTGATCAATGGTAATTATAAGCAACTGCATATATATCAGTTTATCACCATTTTCCAGAAATAACAAAGAGCTAAGTTCATTTTATGCATAAAATGTCCCTGTCCTTATATCAGTGAATAACGTGTTACCCTCCTTCCCATTAATATTTCATATTAGAAAATAAAGTAGAGATAGATACATGGTTACCAAAAGTCCAAGTGATAAATATTGATTTGAACCTAAACTTTAGAGTTATGATTTTTCTTTGGGCCAAAAATTGCTCTATGTGGCTCTTGCTCCCTTTTAAAAAGAAGTATGTTTGTTTCAGTGCTTAAATGCCAGGGTTTTTTTAATAAACGTAATTTTATATAAACACCCCCTTCTCTTCAGGATATATTATTTTTCCAAAAAGAAGCGTTCATTTTTTTTTAACTGAATTGTGAATCACTGTGTAAAGAAAAAGCTATTCTCCCCTAAATAGTTGATTTATTCATCTGCAATGCAATTATGTTTGAGGAAACGTCACTCACACGTTCAGGAACGACCGCACTGAACGATGTTTGCATTTACCTAGCTAGTTGCTCGGCAGCTACGTACCCCCAAGACTCTGTTATTTAGTTTTTTATCTGATGGAATACAAAGAACAACGTAAAACCTTGATCTATAACATCATTAAAAAAATAATGCTCTTATTTTAATTCTAGGGTGAATTTATTCAAATGCACATTTTTCTACAAAATTCAAGATCATTCAGTTTCACACAACATATTGTTTGATATCTGTAATTTCTGTAGGAAACTACCTATATCAGAAATGCAAACACCGATCTGCGATTCCCTTTTGTTTTTAGTCTCGACCTGTCAAACCAGAGATTTCCCTCCACTGGACACAGACTACCAATTATTTTGCTATACATTCCTTTCTAATATAAAAAAATAATTTAAAAAATTACCCCGGCTAACTTACCCGAAATTTGGGCACAGAAAGACTAATTCAAGTCCTAAAATTTTTCAAGCTCTCAGCAACATTCAAAGTCTGCAAGCCCTTTTTTATGGCATGCAATTACCCCTACCCTGCTTTTTTTAACTTTCTATTGGGGAAAGGGTAAATATGGGCCTCTTTACTTACTTCATTTACGCGCTTATATGAAAATTTCACAAATTATCAACTTTATATTTTTTTCAAACCCTCTTCTTTCCATCTATGCCCAAAAATAACATCATTCCACACCATAAGCACCCCAAAGAATTTTGAAGAAAAAAAACCCCTATTTCTAAACTGGAACTCTTTGCGTGGTAAATGAAATAGGGGTAAAATTAGTAGTCTGTAACCTAATAAGGACACAAACCTTGCCTGATTTTGCTGAAATTAAAATGCTGGAGTCTTTTGTATATACAAATTGGCTGGTGAAGTTTCATTGGAATTGATGATTTCTAAGCAAGTTATGGCCCTTTTAGTTGATGTGCTGGAACCCCTTTAAATCAGAGGGTAAAATAGAATTAGGCACAGATCTCAAATTTGAAATGCTCACAACTCACATACATGACAGTAAATTTCTTATCTTATATTTTTTGTATACTAGATAAATACGTCCTTCACAAATTTCAAGAACAAAACTTAACCTATTGCATAAGTAAATATTTTAAACAATTTTTAAA
This sequence comes from Saccostrea cuccullata, assembly GCF_032062105.1. Classification (NCBI taxonomy): domain Eukaryota; kingdom Metazoa; phylum Mollusca; class Bivalvia; order Ostreida; family Ostreidae; genus Saccostrea; species Saccostrea cuccullata. The sequence goes on along the minus strand of NW_026926843.1, from coordinate 23,395 downwards.
AAAAATATCTTTAAAATGCATAAAATTCTTAGAAATATTAAAAATAAAAATATTTAGCACATTTTAATTTTAGGAAAACCAATATAAAAAAAATCTACAATATATTGCTATAAAAAATTGGTATAAGATTTAAAGGGAAAGTGATTAATACCTTTACTATAACCAGATTATGGTGATTCAGCCTCTGTCAGGAAGTGGTACTTACTACTCTAATTGGATTATCCCTGGTCATATTTAGACTTCTTTGATGGGTATTTTTGTAGCAATATGATGATTTGTATTACTTACCATAAATTCTATAAAAATTTGGGTTTTATTATTCAGAGTTTACAAGAAAAGGAATTTAAATATGCATTTTACCTACATTCATTCTTTGGGCTGTTGTAGAAATAGGGGAGGCAACTTGACTGTTTAAAAATCACTGTCTAATTTGAGAGTATGCCAGGGCATAAACAATAGTGTTAAACATGGGATAATTTGAATAACGGGCTAAGCCCGTTATGCTAAAATTATCCCATGTTTCCCACTATAGTTGATGTCCGTGGCATACTCTAAAACTGACAGTGTTTCCTTATATTTCCATTTCATTGTGAAATAAATTTGTAGACTTAGACATTAAGAATGTAGACTAATTGATTTAAATTACACGAGGACTTCCATATGCCAATTTCAACAGTCCTCGCACACTGACGTCAAACACAAAGGCAGCCGCACGAGATTTACATGCATATAAGGCCTCCTTAGCGTCAGACACAGAGACAGATGCGAACGAGATTTGCATGCTCTAGGCTTCCTTAGCTGCTGACCTAACGACCTGCCAAATTTTCATTGGCAGAATGATCAGGAAATCAATTTCTGTTTACTTTCAAAGGGTTATTATAGAGAAAAAATTTAGAAATGGAAATATAAAGGTATAAAAATACAAAATAATTAAAAAGCATTTCTATATACTTTGATGGTTCAACATAGAAAATACACACCATGCCTGTATCACATATAATCACTCCTGGAATTGCTTGGAAGTTGACTTTAAGAACGGGGTGGAGGTTCCATTAAAATGGAGTACATAAATTCTGTCTGTCCTGTGGAACACTATTTCTGCACATTGTCTATCCAAAATCTTAAAAACACCTGTCTTTGTCAAAGAATTATTTTGTCTTGATATGCGACCACTGACAACGATGTCCAAGATGCCACGTACAAGAGTAGAAGAAGTCAGTAGGACCAAACATCCCATATAAAATGTTGAGCACCTTACTGACCTCCCCTGTCTTGGACAATCAAAGATCAGTGCCAGCAATCAGACAGCAGATGTTCGATTCCAAAAGCTGAAGGAAAAAGAAAGTTTTAGAGAGTATATATATATATATATTAATTACAATGATATGACAGATGAAAACAGTGTAAAAAAAGAAATCAAGCACAAAAATAAGACAAACTTAAGAGTCAGTTAATTATATATACCTAATTAATTTGGCTGTTGTTGACTGTAATATTGTTGACAGCTGCATCTTGTATTCTGAATGATTATTCTCTGCTACTGGTACAAAATTGTTCACTTCTGACTGGCAACTGGCCTGATTTTTCATTTTGCCACCCATCCAGGCTATATAACTTCTTGCAATCCCACATCAGTAAGCTAGACATGACCCACTGAAAAAAAAATAAATTTTAAAGCATTTAAACTTTAGTTCACATTCATAATTAATAAGTAATTGTGTCAAGTCAATAAGTAACTGTGTCAACTATAATTACAGACACCAAGAAGCCAAAGTTTTGAGAAAATATGTATTTTATCCTACTAATAGCAGTGTAATCTGAATAATCAAATGTAAAAAACATACCTTTGATTTTGAACTCCATTTGACATTCAAAATAACAGGATAAGTGAGGAATGGGTTCTTATATCACCTACAAATTATATATAGAATCAAAATTCATATTACATAATTTTTTGATACACATCAATTACACACATTACTTCATACCCTTTGACAACCTAAGCATGTGCCCCCTCCCCTTTTTAATAATTCAAATCCATTTTACTTCTCCAAAATAATTTTTTTTCCATTAAATTTGTCAACAATTTGCATAATTAGTTCCAAATTATCCAAAAAGTGCCAATAAATTGATTAACGTGAGTTTTGACCTTTGACCTCATAGGACACAGACTACAATTATTTTGATACATTCCTTTATAATATAAAAAATAATTAATAAAATAACACCGGCTCAACTTAACTGAAACTAAATGCTTGCAAATATTGAGCTGATATTTGGTATGTGACTTAATCTTGATGAATGCTAGATCATATTTGTCTTTCATTCCACCTCAATGAATTTTGATAGAATCATAGTATTTTCATTTTAAGGGAACTAGATTACATTTTCCGGTAAGGGACTAGTATTGTTAGTGTAATGTTGGTTAATGTTAAAAATTGGACATCAGTTGTTATTCAGTGAGTCTTTTTAAGAACAGGGCCATTTCGTGCATAAAGTGAACCTAGTTGTGTACTTTCAATATAATATTTATATATTTCCTGATAGATGTGATATCGCATAGCGTATAATGCCTAGGTCACATTTCCCCGGGCCCGGTAGCCGAATCCGTGGTGTTAACGATACCCAACATCGGTCCACATCGGCCCAGTCGTTCTTAAAGTATCAGTCACATTATCCAGCGATGTGCATACGATGGGCAACCAATGCGTTTTATGAGAAAAATGGCGCGGTTGCCCCCGGACTTACAAAGGTTCAGCGATGCATTGCTAAGCATAAAACGATGTTCCAGGAAAATTTGGGCCCGATGTATATCACATCGCTCATACATTGGTGAACATCGTTCGTAAGCGGTTCACTACGGGCTAATGTTTGGGTTTCAACATCGACCGATATTGGTCGTTATTGTTGAACATCACTTAACCCCCCGATCCCCTTTCAGTTTCAACGGATATTGGACGATGCTCCGCCATACATCGGCCGATCCTTGAAAACGTGTTAATGATGGGTTGCCGATGAGGAGCGATGAAAGGCATCGTTGGAGACATCGCTGAATTTTAACTACGAATTATTTCCTACCGATGACCCCACCGATTTGCAAAAAAGACTCAGTCACCGTCCGTTTACTAGTGGTCCCGGCCGCCACGCATTTTCATCAAAAAACGCATCGGTTTCCATCGTATACCCCTTTGTTGGAAATGTGACTTATACTTAAATATGTTAAAACTTACGTCTATCTTTATTTAGCGGCGTAAAATTATGGCCACCAGGATGCAAATTGTTTTCAATATTTTATTGGATTTTATATTTTAGAAAGATATGCACAACACACTTCTTTAGTCTTGTAGTCTGTGATTAATTGAAATAAAAATAAACCATCAACCCTACATTGAAATAAAAACAAACCAATATCCCTTTTACAAGTGTAAATTTAAACCACACTTAACAAACTCTTTAATAAACAGGAAATACTTACACATTAGGTAACACTTTAAAGATTTTAATCATTTGGATCATAAATATAAGATATCACAGGTTATATTATATTATTTATTTTTATATTAAAAAAAAACAACAACAACAACAACAAAAGAATTTGAATTACTATATGTATATTTGATTCATACGTGGAAATTCATACAAATCTTTACAGATAGAGATTCATTGCAGGTTCCAGTAAATTATCAACCAAGCCTTTTCTTTCCTTCTTCAAAATATTAACAGTAATGAAGGAAAAACTTCAAGAGTACTGTGCAACAAATATTCGGGAAGTGGCGTAAATCAGAGTGGATGCTTAAAAATTCCAAAAAAAAAAAAAACTTTTGGAAAATTTTAAATCACAAGATTCTTCCCAAAATCAACAGCTTGAAAACTTAAAACTTTTCAACTTTATACAGAACCATTTCCCAGGATACACAATTACAGCTTATGCTTTTGATATCATCGACTTTTTCCCTTTTTTAATTGAAATGGAACGCCAAAATTAATTACCTTGTCATAGGTCAATATTATTTTGTTAAAAACTTTTCTGATTGTACTCTTTACTATGACATGTACTCTGAAGTTGCCTTCAAGAGATGCTTGAGCTTGAAATTGACAATATGTATGCGTTTTTAGAGACCAGGTCTTCCAACAGTCTATTGGAATTCCCAGTGTACGAGAGGCTATCAAAAAGTTCATGGACTAGCGCCATAAAATTACAACCGCTTTAGGTACATGAATGAATGTAAAATATGTAGTTATCATCATCTTTTCTATCTATAGAATAAATCACAAGTCATAAATTTTATTTTTGAATAAAATAGTAATGTTTTTGTAAGCAATGGTATGTCCATGCGGCGCAACCTCGAAAATGGTTTTTTCTACCTAAGTATATCTAGAAAACTATTGTGAGATGAACATTTGACATCCAAAAATCCCGTTAAATGGGGATTGTTGGACACTATTGTTCCATATACATGTAATATTAAATTTTAATTTAAACCTCATTCTGGAATTTCTATGAAATTTTATCGTAAATTTTACTGGATATTCACACAATGCTGCCTTTAAAAAACATCAAACGGGGGGGGGATTTCCTTTTCCAACACTCTATAAAGTTTTGCCCCTGGAAAACTGGTATACACCTAGGAAATGTTAAACTATCTAAGGATAAATAATATGCATCCAGATTACTTGTTTTTAATGCCAAAAAGATTAGAGAGAACAGGAATGCACAGTTTATGTCGATTTTTAGTCAAGGTGTGAAAACAATCACGTCAAAAATGACGTTGATCGTGTGTTGTAGATATTGAACTCCCAAAAGCAAAATAAGCATATCTATGCCATGGTATAAGCCATTTTCAAAGATATGCATTTGAAAGCCGCTGTTCATGGCATTGTAAAGTCACATAAACAAGACTTATTAAAGTCCTTACTCAATTAAGGGAACCTCATAAAAATAAGTATGAGGTAGAAGGAAGGATATGGAAATAAGGAACAGTATTCAATCTCAACGTCCATTACACAATATACAAAATAAGAGCAGAGCAAACACGGACCTCCGAAACATCAGAGGTGGGATCAGGTGCCATGGAGGAGTGAGCATCCCCTGCCGACCGGTCACACCCGCCGTGTGCTCGTTGTCATAATCAGGAATAACGGAAAAATCCGGCGTCAATTCAGTGTATAAATAATGGACTAACAATTGGTATAAAAACGTCAGTCAGCATTTCATTAAATGATAAATTGTATTTGCTGACAAGGTCATTGTATCGACCATGGAATATACGAAATGATGATTTAAACGAGACTGCTGATATTCTTGTTTCATCAACTTGCTTGTCAATAATTTACCTCGTTTAAGAAATTGTTCATACGTAGAGCATGCTCTTGCGTATCGAATCAACTGAGTTATATATACTCCGTATGCAGGTGATGAAGGTATATTGCTGCATAAGTAAGGGAAGTTGACGATAGAAAAGTTAAAGTCATCACGTTTATCATATAGCTTGGTGTTAGATTACCATTAGTGTCTTTTTCAAGTAAAATATCCAAGTATGAAGCAGAAGTGTTTGGACTCTGGGTATCACAGAAGCAGACATTGAAAAACAATGACGGTGTCGGACGTCATAAAACTACACGGAGACAGCGCCGCGTGATGAGATAATGTAGTTTTCATTTTATAATAATTTGGGAAATAATGAACGTGTGGAGCTAAAATTTTTAACATTTCTTTATTTTTTGTTGTTTTATGCTCCATAAAAAATTTTGTAAGCTCAGACTACATAGTATTAATTTTATAGCCTAGTCCACAAACTTTTTGATAACCCTTCGTACAAATTGCGTCCCGTTATTATACAACTATTTTTGTATTCAAGAAACAGAGTTTGTCCAAATCTATACGTGAAAAAAAAAAAAATTGCTGTGGCCTTCAACTCAACTTCAACTTATCTAATTTTGAACTATCAATGTCTATTTCCAATTTTATGTCGATATGATATATCCCATTGAGCTTAAATAAAAAATACCACAGATTCTGACACATCTATTTCATATTTGGATATTTTGCTTGAAAAAGACGTTATTCATAATTCGCAACCAAATTTTAAGAAACATGTAAACGTGATGACTTTTAATCTTCAACTTCCCCTACTCATGCAACAATATATCTTCATATTGCGTACGGAGTTTATTATATCTCTCAGTTGATTCGATACGGAAGAGCATGCTCTACGTATGTACCATTTCTAAAACGAGGTAAATTTTTGACAAACAAGTTGAAGAAACAAAATATCAACAGTCCATTTAAAGTCATAATTTGTAAGGTCTATGGCCGATACAATGTCAATGCCAGCAAACACAATTTATTATCGGATCAAATGCAAACTGACGTATTTTATATCTTTTGTTAGTCTATTTTTAAACACACTGAATTGATGACGGATTTTCCCGTTATTTCCTGATCGTGACAAGGAGCACATGGCGGATGTGACCGTCGGCGGGTGATGCTCACTCCTCCATGGCACCTGATCCCACCTCTGCTGTTTTGGAGGTCCGTGTTTTTTTGGCTCCCATTTTGTATTGTTTAATGGATTTTTGAGCTTGAATAGTCTTTGGTATCTCCATATATTTCATTGTATAGGGATCACAAATTATGCTTATGTCTCTCAATGAAATCAATAGAATGCACTATACATGCATTTGTAAAAAATAATAATGTCCGGCGTTATAAATAAAATATATTGAGATAACAAAAGTATTATGCTAGCTTAGAATCAATAAAACGATCCAAATTAGAAGTGGAGCATACATAGAACTCATTACAACATTGTATGCAATAATAGTCAAGTGATATTATCTATACATTTTCGTAGTGGTAAGCAGATTTAATATTATATAAATTACATTGCTTATTTCTCATTGCGTTAAAGTAATTCGGAAAGAGGTGAAAAATATGAAAAGTGTACCTTACTCACAAGTGGGATGTCCTGCCATATACGAGGACATCGGGGATACGAACCCATACTTTAATACCTGTCAAGTACTTGAAGTAGAGTGGATTGCGGACTGTGTGTGGTGGAGAAAAAATCTTTTTTAAATAAGATGTATATTGTTCATATTATTGTTTTAAACTTAAAAATGGAGGATGCTTCTTCACCGGATCCTGAAGTATTTATAAATGAACATAAGGAAAATGTTCAGTTAGGTCAAGGGGACGAAACAGATGTCTGTGGGAGGAACACTATGACGAATATTTAATGGCAAATGAAAATCCTTTGGAAAGACATGACAGTGACGACGACGACGAAGTAGGACATAATTTCCGTCGGCAAATCTGATTTATCAGTTAGCTGACGACACACATAGTGATCACAATCGCATTTCTACACTTATGATTAAACCCGAACCCTACAATGGAAAAGAAAGTTGGGAAGAATACTTTTCTCACTTTCAGGACTGTGCTGAACTAAGCCACTGGGACGACAGGACAAAACTTCTTTTTTTAGTCGCTAGCTTACGTGGACAAGCCAGGACTTTCTACATGAGCCTTACTCCTGAGGAAAGACGCACGTTTAAAATTTGTTCAGCGTATGGACCAGCGATTTGGAAGCTCAAAACACAAAAATAGGTGGCTTTCAAACCTGGAAATGCGTAGGCGGATGCCTGGAGAAAGTATTGCTGATGTTGGAGACATATACGGCAGTTATCACAAAAAGCTTACAGTAACTTGGATATTGACGCTCAGGAATCGCTGGCCCTGAACCACCTTAACAAAATTATTCCCGTTGAAATGAAATGTCGTTGTATTGATAAGGAGTGCAGCATTGTTGCAGAAGCTGTAGATGTTATTGAGAGATACGAGTCAATAATGGGGGATGGGGATAAAAATGAAATAAATGTTAGATATGTGGAATGCGAACAAGTAGTCTAACAGCCAACTGGAGAGCAAAAATCAAATAACTTGGAACATACAATCAAGTCACTAATCGATAGATTAGAGAAACTGGAAAGTGCACAGAGAATGGAACCACAGAAGGGCAATAACTCTTGGACTTACTTCATCTGCAATTCACCAGATCGTCTCATGAAGGACTGCCCAGAACGACGGACAAAGGAAACCATACCAGACCTTAACCTGAATAAAAGACATGGCAGTGGAAACATGAGAGATAACATATATCATTAAGTCAGGAGTCGGCAAAAGAGGAATGTCTTTCTGTTGGAAATGAACATACTAGGACTGGCCACACAGGGGATATCTTCTTGGGACATTGGATTTTATACAAAGGAAACATATTTGACAATAGATTTTCTAGGATAGTGGATCTACTGCATGGATTATTTCGTTCAAAATTTTACTAAACTTTCAAAAGGAAACTAGCTCTAACATACGGCCTGAACCTCTGACATTCAGGATGTAAATGGATAATTGATGTGACTTCCTGATCCTGGGAGGAATCTACAAAAACAATGAAGAATTAGACCTGACTGATTGATTGACTGACTGATTCCCATAGGAACTACCTTTATCAACTACATACATTCAATTCTAGCAAGATTTCCAATTTTGTACTTGCTTATGCATAGGGAGCTGTATACTTTATACTTGGGGTGGATGTTGGATTTTAAAACAGACATATTTATCCGTAGCAAAGAGACAAGAAGAGGAGGTGGAGAAGAATATAGAGAGACAGATAGGAGATAGAAGTAGCAGAGAGAGAGAGAGAGAGAGAGAGAGAGAGAGAGAGAGAGAGAGAGAGAGAGAGAGAGAGAGAGACGAGGAGGTAGAGAAAGAATAACTGAGAGACGAGATGAAAAGATGGAAAAAAGTAGCTGAAAAACATTAGACAAGCAGGCAGATATGTGAGAATTACCCAAAGAAGCGGTCGAGTCAAGAAGGATAAAGATTTCATTGATGATGGAAGTAAGTAGCTAGCAGAACCAGATGATTCATTAAGACTGTAAATTCAGGAGAATTTGACTTTTTAAGTGGGGGAAGTGTAATATCAGGGGGTTGACTTTAAATATTGCATATTCACAGGCTGATGGTGGAGTGTTTTTAAGTGAAGTAAAGCAGCATCCAGTTGTAAATTGATAAGAAATGTTTTATTGTTCATGTTATTTCATTATCTTATTGTTTACCTGAATTATTGATGCAAAAACATTGCACTTCGACATTGTAATGTAAAAAAAATGCTGTTTTTGTGTTACTAGACGATCTAGCGAATATTGTTGCAACAGTAAAGGGACAGTGATACTAAGATGTTGTATGTCATTTTTTTATCATTATCTACCATATTGCAACTGTAATTTACTTACTTATTTCAGCATTATCACAGTGTTGTAAATTGGGCTTGCCATCTTTCTTACGAAGGAAATAGTCATGTGACATAAACATTGTCGTTTTACAATTGATAAGATCGAAATAACACTGTCCGTGTCTTCTGATATTCATAATTGATACTTAAATGTTATTTTATTGCAGTATTGTCATTTAATTATGTTTTATTTGACGAAATGTTTTGGAACTTGAATGTGTAGCGTAATACTTGTGTGTTTGCATTATTGTTTGGTATTATTACGCCATGGATTGTGTGTGTCCGTTTTATTACAGATTGTTTGTTGAACTTATTTTATTGTGTATATTGAATAGAATTTATAGCTCCCACTTTATATGTAAGGGGGACATTTTCAGCGACTTTATTTTCGTGTAACATTATGCATGTAAAGTAGTTCTGAGTTGCTCCAGAAAGGACAATTATTCATTGGTTGTTTTGATCACGTGGCCATTTATAGGAGGTTATATATACAAGCAGCGAACGCCAGTTTCATCACAAAGATCGTAACGATCAGATCATATTACGTCATCAAAATCACTGACTGTAAATTACTAGCGACTTAAAGGTATAAAAAAACAATGTAAACTAATACAAATTAAGTAGCGTATAATTTCTCCACCGCACGGACACCGCAATCCACTGTATTTTATTAGACCAGAGATGTTAAGCTAGGACTTTTATACCATGTATACTCATAATGTACTGACTGTTTTGTTATATTTCATTGAACATTGAAGTTTTTATTAAATTGAATATTTAAAAGAGAAATGGAACTTGGTTATGATTTACAAGGATGTGAAGTAAATTATTTATGGTGTTTAATTACATGCGACGGGCTGAGGATGCCCCCTCCCCTTTTTATATGTGGACGGATGTCATGAGTATTCCTGATAAAAGTTAACTGAATTTACACGGGTTGGAAATACTGTAAGCTGATTGGCATTTGACAGGGTGCTGAGGAAGCTTACACTAATATAATGACATTAATTCACAATAAAAATATGCAAACAAGTTATGTAAATACATGGATATATTATTCATTCCGTAATTCATCTATTTTATTCTTTATTGAAATAGAAACCAAGTTTGATTTATGGCACATTTTTACTGGTTGATGGCCTTATTAGAAAAGTCAATTTAATAACACATATTCTAAGCATCCTGCATAAACAGAGGATAAAAAGTTTATAACAAAAAAATATACAAGTTTCAAATTTGGATATTCTTGTCCATATTTTGAAATATTTCTCATTTTTAAGTTAGTAAATGAGGTATGATTCCACATTCCTAGCACTACTGGAAGCCGCACTGAGAAAATGTTTTGTTATATTGGTTAACATCTTGTCCACACGCATAGAAATATTTCAAGGATAGTGCTGACTTAATTGATTTGATATTAAGTAACATCTTTGTCCACACTGATAAAAAAATATTTCAAGGATAGAGCTGACTTGCAATGTAATTCACTTGATATACAAGTTAACATATTTTTCCACAAGGATAGAATATATTTCAAGGACAGAGCGTACTTAAATAACCGGAGTAACCTGGTTGATCTCTCAGATCAATGCCGTTCCATGGCTACGGATTGCATATACATCTCTGTAAACTGATAATTAATTTAGAAAGATTTGCAGGGGTCTGCTACAATAGATCAATAAAAAACCTCTTAATTAACTTTAAATTAGTAAAGTACATCATACCGGTATTCGAATAAAGATTTTTTAATTTTACAAAAAAAAAAATGCAATTCGCTGTTAAAAAAAGTACCCATTATGCACGTATTACTTATAGAAATTAAAAGTGAAACTAATATATATCGCTTTTCCTAAAACTAATGAAAATTATTAAGATATAATTTTTAGAGTGTCATTGAGATATGATAGTCGGTCACGTGATCAAATTCTATAGCCGAAGGTTTGATCACGTACCACTTCATGTCGTATCCCATTACACTCTAAAATGATATTTTATTTCTTATATTTATATTTTTATTTCTATTCACACTAAAACTTAGACAAAATGCTCTATTAAGATTTTGTTATAATGAAACAAAACGTATAAATACGCTGTTATTTGACTCACAATACGATTTTCAAAATGTTCGTGCAGTTTGCTTTCCATACGCAAGAAAGTTGATCATGTGATGCATGTCATCAAAATTGAATTTCACTTTTTTAGCATTTTCATATAAGGAAAGACATTAGCAAATGTAAATATATGAAGATAAATTAAAATAGCATAAAACAAATGATTGTTATTAGTTATTGCATAAATATGCTTTCAGCAATGAAGAAAAAATAATGTAGAATGTAAAAGTTTTAATTCACATTTTGTATATGATCAAATATTGTTCAAAAGTTTAAACTAAAATTATATATCTCAATGTTCTGCATTCACTAACATGCTTTTCTGCTAGTAAAACATATTTTTAAAAATGAAATTGCCGAAACTTTGTACTTTCATCTTTTTTAATCATTATCAAGGTTATCACAAATCTTTCTGCTGAAACTTTTAAAAAATAAATTAAGCTGTTCAATTTTGTATCACATTCATCCTTAACAAAACTTCAACAGGGTCTGCGTAGACATTTTCACTGGTATCGCACTATTTTGAACAAATTTCAGGCACATATTGACGTCGACATATTCGGATCTGTATATAATATAAAATATGAGCAGGGATATTATACCTGTACCTATTGAAACAATTATTGCTGTCTTTGAATGGTACGCTTTGCGGAAGCAAAGTAATAAATTTGATAGTGTTACTGTTATTCAATTCAGCTGTATGACTGGGCACTGAAAAGAAGTATGATTATCTAAGACAATATTTATCACAAAATATTTTTAACTGAAATGTAAACATTTGAGTTTTTGTATTACCCGGGTTTAAACGTGCAAAAAATTTGCATCCTGATATAAGGATAATTAAATTTTCAAAAAAGAATATTATGCATGTATATATATTACATGTAACTTTACTCTTTTGCAATAAAGAATTAATAAAGCAATAAACATGATAATTACTGCCATTAAAAGAGATTATTGGTTACTGCAACTCAAATGAAATTTATACAATAAAATTAAAAATGTTAAAATAATGAAGGAGGAGTGTATAAATCCAATAAAAAGTATACATTTGAGAAGAGTGAATAAAACACGACCCCTGGAAATAAAGATGTGGGGCCAGGCACCAGAGAGACAGATGCAGACATCACCTGTCGATTCATACTTAGTGTACTCAGTAAATTTTCTGTTATCCTTGAAATTTCAGTAAGGCACGGTATTCACGAAGTTACATAATTAGAGCCTGAAATTTACACAGCCTCTTGGATAGAAATTTCGAGCGAATGTGATAAGTGTAGCAATGATCCAATGACCACTTTTCGTACAACAACTGAAGCGATGATCCAATGGCTCGTTTCGTACGACAAAAAGATGGGGCTTTAGTCGTCTCATCGTTGTCAACAATAGTTTTAGGTTTCTATTGTTATTAATTTCTTAAACAATTAGAATTTATTCGCCATTTTTGAAACATTAAATAAGTAAGGTCGCGAATGCCTTGCCTTACTGAAAGTCCAAGAAATTAGAGAATCGTACTATTTGACAACGAATCTGATTAATAAAAATATCGTATCATGCATATCAATATTCATCTATTTTTTCTTTATACACCATTAGAGTGCAGCACAGTTTGCGGTTCCAGGAAATCGCTTGAAGTTTGATTCTTGATGATGTCTAGCAAAAACACTTATCAACGGAGAGCTCCAATTTTAAACGGAAAATTAACACACAAATATGCGAGTTTTTTTTAGCAAATAAAGGATTACAAAAGTATTTTAAAATGTAATTTCTATAAATAATTATTTATTTCCTGTTTGTCATATCAGCTGTTTTCAATGTTAAATTACATTTATTTTCAGACATACATTACACAATATATTCAAGTTGTATTATCAATTTCTTCGTTTTATTTTGGTCGAAATCTGATATTAAAAAAAAATATAAAAACTAGTAAATTTATATGTGTAGGTTTTTGAATTGCATTTCTTTAAACTTGCATATTAATTCCATGAGCATTGTGACGATTTAAATATATTTTTAATTTTTTCTGTAAAAAGTAGAAAAATTATGAAAGATTTTTTACAATCATAAATGCTATAAGAACACTATTGCAACGATATTTTACTTATTCCAAAAACAAATCTTCCAGGGATTATAAAGAATAAGTGGAAAAATTCGTTAAATTGAAACCGTATAACATTTAAAAGATTTCTTTTACACAATATAACTACATAAATAAAACCCACCTCATTTTCATCTTTATGAATAGTACAGTTGTATAGTCTATAAAATTGTTTTAAATGGCTAAAGGTATTTTTTCTAGTATTTTTAGTCAAATATAAGGGCATGCTTTTTGCTTTTAATTATAATTATACTTACCAATATTTATTATTTCGGGATACGTTTAATAGACAGAGAAGATTCTAAAAAGAAAAAATTTAGTTTTTAAACAATACGATATTTTATATGGAACCCTCGACAGTCACGATAGTATATATTACTTTTTTACCAAAAACACAAATTTGTTATGATTAATAAAAGCATTTATTTTTATGAGGTAATACAACTAAATTAAAGATTTATATTCCTTTTGAATCTAATTGAGAAAAGCTCTATTGTTTTAAAAATTTTAAAAATGTTAAGCATTCGGGGGAAAATATGCATTTGTTTTGTAAAATTTGAAAATGTTAACCCCATTCTGTATTGTCTATAGAATCTAATTGTTATGAAAAATTTTATTATATACATGTAAGAGCTAAACCAAAATTCCAGCTAAACAATTCCTCATTCTTAAAGTTTTACCCTGGGGAAATACCCAGGGAATACTTAAATAAAGATTGAATAAAATATAGAGTTATCATAAAGACTTTAAAGGATTTAAAAATTTAAATGGAATTATTTATTTGCTAAATTTGGCAGTGTTTAAAAGTATAAAGGTGAAAAATTAATTTTTTAAAATTTTTTCATATAATTTCTAAAGCACTTTTATCAAAGTAATAATTTTATCATATCACACAATAGTACTTAAAAAAAAATATCTACATCATATAAAAAAGAATGACGGATAATCAGAGAAAAATAATTGCCACATTTGAAAAAATTATCGCAAATACATTTTGTCGCATTGGGTAATCCATTTCACCTGCGTATCTTAATCATGCTTAATATTACTTTCAAAAAAATACTAGAAAGCATCTTTAAAAAAATTTGGATATACAATTAAAGAAAACATGTACCATGTTGGAAGCATCCAGTAAAATGATTGCAGTTAAATTGGAACAATTAAAAAAAGACACCTAAATCCATATGATGGGAAAAAGGGCATAAAAAGAACATTCTAACCCAAAAAAACCAAGTGGACAGCTAGGAAAAGAACAAAATGTTTTATTAATATTTTGTAAAAAAACAAACTAATATATTAATATTTTTTAAAGTTAAGATATTTTTTAAAAATTAAGTTATAAAGTTAAACTTATTTATTTGATAGCATGAAAAATATACATGGAGATTATAAAAATTTGTCATATAAAAAATTACAAACAATTAATTTTTAAAAGGGCAAAAAAAAAAAAATACTGAGGTAAGAGACATGGATTTTAAAAGAAAGTTAGAATAAACCAAAAATACCTTGACATGTTTTTCTTTGTGGTAGTGGAAACAACATCTCTGGTTAGATCCACAGTAATCTGTGTTAAAACAGTTAATTTCCACATATTTGATTGATTGATTTTTTACACTGTTTAACGTCCCTCTCCAAAATTTTACAAAATTTATTTTAAAATAAAAAATTTATTTAAATTAATTAGGGTTTTATATTACACAAGTGCAAAAAACTCCCAGAAAGGGTTTACTTAAAAATTTAAAAATTTTGAAAGAAAGGTTATACATTTTAGTTACTTGAAGAAGGATATGGAGATAACGAACAGATTCAATCTCAAACTCCATAAAACAATACAAAATAAGAGCAGAGCAAAAAACCGACCCCAACATCAGAGGTTGGATCAGGTACCTGGAGGAGTAGCATCCCCGCCACCCCTCCATCCGCCGTGTGCTTCTTTATGATCAGGAAATAACGAAAAAAATTCAGTGTATTAATAATGGATTAACAATTGGTATGAAAAACGTCAGTCAGCATTAGACTCAATGATAAATTGTATTTGTACAAGAAAAATTTTGTATTTTATTATATCATTTGCTGGGAAAGTCAAAATCATACATATATACATGTATTTCATGTGATTTTTAGTGCTCTACACCTACTAGCAGGTTTGCAGATACCTGATCAGACATCAATCAATTACCGTTAAAAACTAATTTGGATTGCAACTACATATACAGGAGTCAGGTTATGTGTACTTTGAAAAAATATAGAAATATGGGTTAAAATTTAGTTCTCACCCTTATCCTCTCTGGACATCCATAAGTATTCATTCATTAGGTTCACAGTCACATATCTTTCCACAAATTTACCATAAAAAGGGGTGGACACCTTAGCAACACTTAATCCAAAATATCCAGGCGGACAATCTGCATATATAATTTTTATTGGCCTAGATATCGTATATTCATTTTCAATTATTTAATGTTTCTTTCAATTTTTTAATTATAACCATAAAAATGATTTAAATTAAATCACGTGTTTTCCTTCACATACATCTCCAACCTTATAATAATTTTTTACAATCTTCCACTGCAAATCTACAGATAAGCATGCATTTTTTTAATAAGAAATAAAGAAATCGACTGACTAAATATTTATAGTATTAAAGTAACAATCTTATACATTATGAAAATATATTTTCTTTTCATTTCTAACCACAAAACATATGCTTGTACCATTAAAGAATATTCTTCTTCTTCCGGACAGTGCATACCTTTTTGCATCATCGCAATTTGACTTAAAAATCTTTTTTTAAAAAAATAAAACCACACTTACGTAATTTTAATAATGGTATAAATTCCCTAAAAAAGAAAAGTTATAAAATGTTCTTTAAAAGCCATTAAATACAAATAATAAATAAGGAAATGAATTGAATTTATTTAAATTTTTACAAGGAAATTTATTTTTCAAGCATTACCCAATAATTAGGCTAAACTATTTTAGATTTATATATCAATAAATGTGCCCTGATACACTTTAGCTGCTGAATAATATGTTCATATGAACCCAGGACATTTACATCTTTTTTTCTGCAGCAATTCAAATCAAAACGAGGATATTTGAGTGTAGAGCAATTATAACAAATCCCAAGATGAACTTTATAGATTTTACAATAACAAAGGGAAAAAATTTGGGGGCCCAACAAATGCCAAAGGAAATTAGTAAAAGTAGATTGTAAAATAAAAAAATACATATGACACGAGGGGTGGATTGGGTAAAACTTGTAAACCAAATTTCAGAGCCGAATGTGTATAAAGGAAATAATAGCCGTAGCTAGAAGGCGCTTAAACATAAAACAGTAAAAAATTCTACAAGACCCAAAATTTACACAATTTCAATCAAAATATTGATACATGTAAGTAAAAACAACATAATCTTGTAGGATTTTTATTGTTTAATTCATTTTAACTTTTTTTGGGGGAATTATTAGAGGATCTCTTCAGTTACTGTACTCAGGCTTGTTTAAAAAAAAAAAAACCTTGATGAGGGCCACAAAGATATTCTTGTTACCCCCCCAAAAGTGGGATGGTAAATAACCCCCCAAGAATCTTACTAGGTGCGTGTCTCTAAACCCCCCCTTTCAAATAAAAAAAAATATTTCAGCTTATAATCGTACATTATAGCAAATACATGGTGAAGAAGCTTCCTTCAGTGAATTTCGAGAAAATGAAGATTCATTAGAATTCCCGCCTCCGCAAAGTTAATTTAAAAATACTATTTTCTGTCTTCTCTCTCGAAAATATTCCCTATATTTCTATGATAAAACTATATATTTATTTTTCATTGACAAATCTAGTGATTTATTAAAATTTGTTTCATCATATTTGAAAATAAATAAAATACGGAAAAAAAAAAAAAATAATGTTAATATAACTTAAAGCAATAAAATCTTCTGAACAAGAAATGTTGCCTTGAAAATTTGAAAAATCCCGATACATTTAAAAATTCGGTACATGTTAAAAAAAAGAGTTCTGATTTTACATTTTATAATATTTTGTCAAGTGATCTCCTTTTTAAAAAAAGGGCTGCAATACGTGCCATATGCATGTGTTTTAAACCAAATTCAATTAAAAAAATTTCCAGGTATATGAAAATTCATATAGGTTCATTCACGATTTCATATCAATATGCCTACTTTGACTTTCATAGCAAAATTGTTACATTTTATCTCCCATTGGCCTTTAGTTTTGTCATTTGAATAAATCGGGCTATTTTGTTTGATCATAACGGCTGGCTTGGACTTCCCCTGTTTGGATTTATCCTGGCGTATTGATTTTTACCTTTTTTAGATGTAATTTTTTAAATTTAAATTGAAACTTTAAAGAAGCTGAAAAACTATGGTTTAAAATGAGCATATGGTTAATAATAAAATTTAAAACCCCCAAATTGCAGTTTTGTTTTAATTTTATTTATATGAATAATATGGAGGGGGTGCATTTTTACCTATCAAAATATTAGCGTCTTGTTTTTTGACCTAAACATAGTATCAATGCCCAAAACAGTATTGGCTTTAAATATCCGTTATATCAAACAATAAAAAAATTTTTTCTTTCAAAAAAAACATTAACAATTGATATTTCAGTTGCAAATACATTTATTGTTGGTTAACCCTTTTGGGGGATGATTTCCAAATGAAATCAATAAATTAGTTTTTTTTCAAAAAAATAGTAAAAAGTGCCCATTTCTAAGGGAAAAAAAAATTGTTTGATCCACCCATTCATTTCAATATTTATGGTCTTTTTGAAAATCTTTAAATTTTTTTTTGGGGAAAAAGTCATCAAAAAATCTTTGAATTTAACCGATTACGGCTTTGATTAATCAACAGATAAAATGTGTATTAGTAAAAAGACTATAATTTCTGACATCGGACTAAAACCATCGAGGGAATTCCGTTGAATTAATTATTTTGGGTATTTTCACTACAGTTGTGCTTGAAAGGTATTTTTCCAAGTCTAGCAACCGAAAATAATGTTCTACCGCGCGGTATCTGCACGGGAAACAGATTGAGAAAAATAGGTCGAAAATACAATACGGTCGAAAATAAGATACGAGACGATATATGGGAAGAAATTTATCATGGGAAAGATAGATCTGATGGTACATGTGTAGTAAAGCTCTCTAGTAGGCAGATTTTTTTAAGTCCCCCCCTCTTCCACATGGACATTTAAAACCGTTGCTGCAGACCTGTATCAAGCACATGAATAGCACATGTTATGTATTGTTAACTTTTTTGCTCCATCTTTATGATGTCACGATGTGGAAATGATGTCAATATGAAGGTGCTTTGTTTGTGACAAAGAATGCTTCTCTCAATCGTACAATTGTTAACTCAACGAACGGTTGTAAAGTTAATCTTGGATATTCCTTCGATTAACATATTATGTAGGTGCTCTGTTTGTGACAAAGAATGGTTCACCCAACCGTACGATTGTAAACTCAATAAACATTGTTAAATGTAGCGTATATCTTGGATATTCTATTGCAATAACATATAATATGTATACATAATATAAATACAAAGGTGTTTATGCGTTAAATTACTGTAAACGTATTACATTTGGCAGTGTATTCTTCTTAGCGATTTTGTCGGAAAGAAGTTTCGCTTATTTTTGTATAAATTTCTTGCACATATTTTAAATAAGAACAATAAGAAATGCACTAATTCAAATGTACGCCTACTTGTTCAAAATTAGTTTTCCAACAAATATCGTACATACATAATATAATACATTTGCAGTATCTTGCAATCCAATAGATTGATCATCGTCATGATATCAAAACTCTGACAGTAATTTCTCATTTTTACATGGATTGACTTAGCAAATTCACGTGCTATTAGCCCTAGTCTGTCTCTATTTGTCCCGCCCTTCAAAAGCTTTTTTTTGCCACGCCAATCATAGAGCCAGTAGGTTTATGTAGAAATAAAGTATTTCAACTAAGAGGTTTTTCTTGGACAATTTTAAAATGTAAATATTAATGTTTACAATGCTTAATACACAAAAGACTTGCCAGAAAATTAATCATTAATTGATTGATGGTCCGAAAGATAGTTAAAACTAAAGTTTTGGTCTTTATCAAGTGAAAGCAAGCTTGAAAGAGATGTGACCTTAGTTGAGCCATTGGTAATGAAAGATTGCAAAGTAGAGCTAAAAATATAGTTGAATATCTTATTAATAATATAATTCTTAAATTACTATATATAATATCGTTTACTTAAGACTTTAAATACATCAGGTATGATCAAAAGAATGCGCCCATTCTATATCCACATTGGATAAACAACGTTACTACGACAGAGGACTCGGGTTGTGATGTTCACCATACTAGTGCTCTTTCTGGGAAATGATATCCTGATCCATCCATCCTATTTCCAAGATTAGGCCATTTCTGACAAATGGATTTTTCCTGTTATAAAAAATAACTTAAAGAAATTAACCTCTCTGACAAAATATTTTTTCGGTTATGAACATGATGCTACGGAGCAAGTCACGTGACCGCCAGGAGCACTAGATTCGTGCATTACCACGACAGTGGAAGATTTGCATTAAAATCGTACAAGATAGTTAAAAAATAACGAACACTGAAGCCTAATTTTGATTGTTTGATTGAAGTTATTCAATCAATTCGCGAATTTGTTGATCATCGTTCATATATAATTTCTGTATATAAAAGTTATTTATTTCAGAATCCATACAAAATGTTTCGTAATTAAAAAGAAAAGAAATAATGTCCTCACGTTCAGCTTTGAAAGACCGTGATTTTTACAACAATATTCGACATATCCTTTCTTTAAAGGATTTTGAAGCTCTTTTACATTATTTAAATTTCGTTTCTCGGCCTTCTTCAAATCGTTGTTTCATAGGTCGATGAAACTCCTCTCTCTTTTTAATAATTAGATTTTCTTCAAAACTTTTGAACATATCTTCTCTGTTGAACAACAAAAATCTGCATTTATATATCTCGTAAATAATGTACATTAAAAGCAGACAACATACTGTTGTACCGATTGAAAAAGTGATGGTGAGTTTGCGAATTTCAGAATCTGTTGAACTCCTCCAAGGTGTGCAATTTTTTGTAATTATCATATACCTTGGGGAGATCAACTAATGTTTTGTACAAATTAACACAATTTTTCCAGAGTGATCTCATTGATCTGATGTTTGTTTTGATTATCTTTTGTCATTTATACATGTATAATAAATGACAAATTCATCCATCAAACTTTGTGTTTGTGTTACTTTAATATTGATGTGCTAGGTCTACATAAGATTATAGGTGTGTGCAAAAAACTAGCTTCAATGAACTTGTTAAATTAGTTGAATTACACTGGAGAACATAAAACTGCATTATTGTAAATAATAGCATTTATGTACTCATGTAATGAAGCTTTGAGTTGGTACTTTTAATTGGTTAATCAATCCGTTTTTATCCGTGTTTTAATTTTTTGTCAATATTTGAGCGATCGATAAGGGGTAATTTTATCGACCAATCAAAAGAGACAGTAAATGTAAATTCTATGTCACTATTTGTTTTGATTAGAACGCAGTAAGAAAGGTTTTCCAAGTGTTGCCCACCAACCACCCCTATCATTATTCCACCTTTGTACTGCTAAATGAATACGTACATTGTAATGAAAAAAAAATAAATGCACAAAAACCTTTGAAAGATACTTTTTTGTTTGTATTTTAATATGTTTAGATTTTGGCAGTTTTTGTCTGCCACCTTGTTTGCTGATTGTTATTTTTTAGATTCTGGATTGTTTATTTGGATTTTCTTGATGTAATATGTTACACTGGGGAGATCAACTAATGTTTTGTACAAATCTACACATTTTTTCCAGAGTGATCTCCCCCTTTATCTGATGTTTGTTTTGATTATCTTTCGTCATTTATACATGTATAATAAATGACAAATTCATCCATCAAACTTTGTGTTTGTGTTACTTCAATATAGATGTGATATGGTCTACAGAAGTTTATAGGTGTGTGCAAAAAACTAGCTTCAATGAACTTGTTGAATTAGTTGAATTACACTGGAGAACATAAATCTTATTATGAACAGATGTGCTTATTAAAGAAGCCTTTTATTTTCATAATGTGCATATTTAAGATTATTTTCAGAATTTTATCAACCGATTAGTATTTGTTTTAACGCAAAAAACTCCCTGATTTACATCAGAACAGGACGTATCTTGTTGTTTCCGACATCCATTCTTTAAATCACATTCTTCAAGCAAGCAATCACAATTTCTTTCACATAATATTCCATACGTGTTTTCTGGACAACGAACAAGACAATTTTCCCCAAAATAACCCGGGGGACATACTACAAGAAACATTTTAGTACAGAAGAAACATTTTCCCATAATTTTTTCATTAACTGTTTTATAATCACACAATACGAAGACAGTTTTTTAAAATGATTTCAAAATTAATACAATTCAGCGATTATTTCTAATAAATGCTTTCATATTGTGTTATAAAATATCTTTTGAATTTAAACATTATTATTAAATAAGGTACCTAGACAGGTATTTCCAACCCATTGATAATTTGCAGGACAGTCTTTAATACCAACTCTAAATTTCAAAAGAAAGTGCATATATGAATTAGTCTAAGTTATTTTTCGACTTATTTGACAAAATTTTTCATCAATCCTAAAATCAAAACTTACACCAGTTTTGAGAAAATCATGTCACTGAATATGAAAGTCAATCCAGTCCAGAAGCTATATGAAGCCATTGTTTTTTTTTGTTTTTTTTTAAACGAACAACCTTCAAAACACATCAAATACAATATAATTAACGTGAACACAGGGTCAAGGAAATACAGTCTAGGTTTCGTAATAAAACTAGAATCGATTTTGTGATTTATCTAATTATTCGACCACTTATTCTCAACTTATATTTTAAAAGTACACGTACATACTTACTTAAATATTCAGCACTTTTAGACCGAATAATGTGTCATTTTTGAGTTTTTTTGGGAATTAAAACTAGTTGGTCAAGTGATCAAATCCCATAAAGCCTTTCTTTTACTCAATTTAATTTGACTGATTTATTCATATATAGGTACTAAAGTTTTAAATCCATAAAGGATTTTCTTCAAATCTCAACCATATAAATTGAATGTGTTGAACACGTCATTCACTTATGACGTCACTATGAAATAACGTAGACCATTTTTGACCAAAAAAGCAATTAATGGTCACATGGCGGACGTGTTTTTCACAGATGGGTGTAAAACGTCTTGATCAAATAGTGTTATTTTAGGACAAACATTGGCGAATGTAAATATTCAATAATATTTGTGCATCATCTTCATTTGGTGTTTGGATCTTCTAACTTAGGCACTAAGTTAGAGTAAGTATGCTCCAAATATGACCATAAAGCAATGCAGGCTATTAACAGATAAGTTTATGTTACAGAAATGTAACAAAACATCTTTTATATGTGCTATCGTCGTTATGATTCTTAGCAAATGTATCCTTTTATTGGGTAGTATTTTGTCGGATTTGTTTCACACCAACCCTTAGGAATTTGTTTCTATAATGGACTATGGGATATTCGGTCTACTGGATCAATAATCAGATCTCTCTGCGGATGTGACATTACCAGGGGATGCTTACTCTTCAAGACACCTGGTCCCACCTCTGGAATTTCTTGGTACCCAAATTAGCAGATTTTAATACTGTTCGTGTAAGAGTCAGACAGGGTCCCATGCAGGGGTTACACACTTTAATTTTTTAATCTATTTATTTCTTCTCAATTGTCATTCAAATTAAAAATATTTAAAATTTTAATAAAAAAAAGATCATTTCTTTTGTATATTTTGGTTTTCACTCAGGTA
>NW_026926842.1:0-29631 GCF_032062105.1 Saccostrea cuccullata | reverse complement strand
CATTGCAGATGCTTAAGTTCTAGCACACGCTTTGTCTTAGCATGTCATAGTGAGAGATTGATTCATGAGAGTCTACATGTATAAAATTAGGGGTTACTGAGTATTGGATTGTCCTTTTTTTACATGTTTTACATGAACAAGCATACAATGCGTTATGGTGCTTATAGATCTAATATATAAGAGAAATTAATGGAATATAAATAACAAGCCTGTAGGTTTGTGTGAGAAAAAATCAACAACTTTGACACTAGAGACGACAGTTGCAATATACTAGTACATGTATAGAGACCAAGCTCAGACTTATTGTTTCATAGTGAAAATATCAATTGTTTAGGACTGATATAGGTAGGTTACAATTTATTGATTTTGGGTATGTTTCCATATCAAGGATTAAACCTGCCTTTTCTCTGTTTACGAAGACTCAATTCCTTCAGTAATCTTTTCAACTGAATGTGAATTGGGATTTTACAAGATGTTGATGATGTAGTTCCTACCTCGATCTGTCCTTAGTCCAGCACTTAAATATTCAATGACTTAATAAAACTTAAATTCGACCTTGCAATGCAGTGTTACGTTATTAACACAATTAAGACTATCGGAAATTTTAACATTACTGTGATCATCTGCCATTTTAGAGATTTTAAAAATTCAAGCACAATTATTGAAACCAGTGGTGATAAGCTGTTAAAAGTAATTTGCTCAGCCCCTCTCACTGACTGTCAGGTAAGGATCCAGGATTTGAACTTAGAGGGGCGCCAAAAGTAGGCAAGG
Organism: Saccostrea cuccullata; assembly: GCF_032062105.1. NCBI lineage: Eukaryota > Metazoa > Mollusca > Bivalvia > Ostreida > Ostreidae > Saccostrea > Saccostrea cuccullata. The sequence continues at coordinate 28,860 of NW_026926842.1, read as the reverse complement.
GGTCTGGGGGCCGCCTTGAGTCCACAGTGTGTCCAGAGCAAAGCCCAAGTGGGGGCTCAGGGAGCAAAGCCCTCGGAAGCTCCTGGGTTCTGGAGATTTTGTTGGGTAAAAATGAGGTCAACCAACACATGACCAAGTAGACATTTTTTTCATTTTCTGGACGAAACTGTGATTTACGTAAACTTTGAAAATTTTAGGAGGGGGGGGGGGCGCCGGTTGCTCTCCCCTAAAATCAGCAACTGACTGCAGAGCATAGTTCCTTAAGGGGAAGAACGAGCTTTAGTTGAAAATAATACCTGCCGTTTTTCATTTTTTTTTCATATTATGTATATTTCTAATTTAACATGTCCCACATACCTTAAAGGAAATATATCAATAGGTTTCTAGGCTATTGAGTGACAAATACTAAACCCCACTGTGTCGTAGTGGAGTCTTGATTCTCAATGTTTCTGGGCCCGTTACTCGGTCCGTAATGGATTTTTTCGGTATAGACAAAAAATATGTCAGCGAACATATGTCTCCTTAAATGTTCAAGAGGATGAATAGGGTTAAAAATTCGAAAAAGCAATATTCTTTCGTCACACCGCATATGGAGACGGAAAATAACGTACTTTTTGAGACAACTTAAACAACAATAAAATTAATTTGAAAAAATCCTATCATTCAATATTTGAAAATTTACGTTGAAATGCAAGATCTTCATGTTATTGATTAGCTGTAAAAATATCGATTGGTGAAGATGAGCTGAATATTGCACAGGGCATAGTTAAACAAGAAATTACTGAAATTACTACAAGAGAAGAATTTAGAATTTCAATTAAGGTTGTATGAGTGTGAGCATTTTACATAACAAAAATTAGATCGAAAGTTGTAAAAGTTGCATTCAAAATAATGTCAGTAAAAGTGTTTATATCATTAAATAATAAATAATATTGTACATTCAAATTTACTACTTAATTTTTTCTGATTGAAAATGAGTATTAAAATATCTGCATTATCATCGAGTACGTCTCGTAATTTTACGACAACTGACCCATTTCCGATCTCCATAGTAACGACAGCGCTGGATTTCCCAAAATGACGAACAACGGAAAATGGGCCGAAAATGAGACGTGCTGAGGGCGGCTTTGCCACTCGCAAACGGATTTTTTAAATACAGAAACCAGTCAGAAGCAGAAGTTGATTAGGGTCTATTCAAATACCGGTAAGAAAAAAGTATCAGATACATGTAACACGCCAAACACGGTTACGGGGGCTCATGTGGGCTGCCGCTCATGTGTCCTGTGACTGTGTGCCGATATTTCGACAGTCTATCAAGAAGTGTCGGTTTCATATGTCCCAGAGGCTAGACAATGTGTTAAATAAAAGTTTAGGAATTAGGGTGCACAGAATAAGGCCAAATATCAACGAGAAATCAATTCTATCAAGATATGCTGAGCGATTTAGTAATGTTGATAATGTTTTTTCTTCGAGATATTCTTAGAGTTATTCCCCGTTGTGAAATAGAAAGTACATAACCCGGCATTTTATATGTAAACAAACTGCTCGGAGATTGCAAAGAAGCTAATCTGTAAATTAAGTTGAAGCAAAAGTTTGAAGAAATTTAGATTCAGGTATGGATAGGGGAGATTTTCTGTTGGAAAATATGTCTTTAAAATTGAATAAATATTATTCATAATCTTCAAACGAAAACGTGTCAACAGGTTGGGCACAGTTCCTTTTTCGGGGAAGTATTACTACAGAAGGGAACTATTACTCTTTTCAGTAATAAAAACATTACTCAATTGGGGAATTTTTGTCAATTTTTTTAAATAATGCATCTAATCCATTTATTAAATAAAAAGTGCATAAAAAATACAGTGTGATGTGTTTTATCTTTATCAAACAAACCTCGCTGATTGAAAAATTCGGACCTCCATTGCTGCAGACAAGCGTAAAATGAGATTTAATAATTGTCCCTGTTGATAATGGTACCAAAAGTATGGAATCTAATAAGGGCATTCATTCCAGGACAATTTTAAAAGAATATCATTTAAAATTTAATATTTCAAATAATTATTTTCATCTGTAAAAGAAGAAATGATATTCAAAATTATTATTACGATTTCATTTAAAGAAATAGTATAGTATTAAATAAGAACGAATAATCTCATGAACGAGTTAGCAAGTGCTGAACGTATCCATTATCGCAATTTTAACACAGGTAAGTTACCGTAAGAAATCTATATCATAGAAATATTTCATCACTCTTTTTCAGCTTTTTGCAGCCATAAATATTGCAGTTTTGAGCACACATATACTTAATAGACAATAAATATTTAGAGGATGTGAAAATATTCTTGCACTTTATCTTTTATTAAAAACAAACACAGGAATAGAGACTAAATGAGTGAAAATTCCCGAATTCAGTAATGTTTTTTGTTACTGAAAAGAGTAATAGTTCCCTTTTACAGTAATACTTCCCCGAAAAAGGAACTGTGCCCAACCTGGTCAATGCTGCATCTATATTTACACATTGTGATAATTCAGATAAGACCATAAGGGATACACATCTACATATAAACAAATAATGAAAGGGTAGTGGTGGCTGGGGGGAAATATGTTGGTATGCATAAGTTTAACATACATTTTTTTATGGTAAGGGGTTTTATTTTATTATATCATTTGATACATAGCACAACATTTCTAGTCATTTACTTTTATTGATAAGTAACATGGAAAGTCAAGAAAATTCAATAAAAGTCAATTCCTAGTGAGTGTCAAAAATCACATTCGAGGTCATATCAGTATAATTTCAAGAAACTTGTAGTCACTGTGTTATTTAATTTAATATACTTAATTCATTACTGATAATTGTACATGTACAGGTATTATTAGTTACATAGTCTTTTAGTGACAGGGTATGGGATGATACCTGGTTAGTAAATTTCATACCTGGCGAGGCGGAGCCGACTATGTAACGAATTTACCCCACCGATGTAACATTTATCTGTAGTTTATAAATGGTTTTCTCTGCTAAATGCTTTATCGCGCTTATACTGTGCCTATTATGACGTCACGTTCGTGTTTGTGACGTTATACATCGACCGGGTATAGATTTCTACTGACCGGGTATGGATTTACAACTGACCGGGTATAAGTAATCCACCGCCTTCACGTGACAGATTTCAACCAATCGTAAGCCAGGATTTCACGGAAAAATCAACAGAGGTGGGGTAAGATTTTTTCCCCAGTTAGGGATATGATATCAGTATCAAGGGAGGGCATACTGCTTTGCAGCTGTCTGTTTGCAGCTGTATGTCTGTTGGTCGGTCGGTCCACCACCAGTTTCTGTTTATTTTCTTTGCAGAGGTTGCATGTAGTGAAATGAAATTTAATATACAGATTTATCATAAGAATATCTAGGTCAAGGTTGTTTTGGGTAGGTAAGATCAGGGATTTTTTTACAGAGTTATGTCCATTCGACTTAGAAAAATTCCAATTATCTGTGGTAGTGGGCAATAAGTGTTTAACAAACATATCTTGTTCAAGGACTTGTTAATCTTCAAATATCTTTGTTGTTTCACAGGCAGCAGAATACGTCTACAAATGAAGTTCGGGAAGGAACTTTGCAGGCTTCTGGATGTGATGTGGAGGAGTTCTCATGATAAAGACAAATTACCAGCAACGAGAGGTTTTTTATGGGTAAAATTTTTTACCTTTATCATGGAATTTGACTAAATCTTGGAAAAACTTTAACCCAGGGCATACTAATTGAACTGGTTTTGACATTTGACCTACTTTTGAAAAAGTCAAGTCTATAGTGGATAATTTTTAAATGAGAGTGATGCATCTCTTATATGTATTCTTTTGAATTGTACATGTATCTGTTGTACCGGTATTTGGTAGGGGAGTATAACGTTTATTATACCATATTTCTCTCCTAGTTAAGTTTACCTAAATAAATGAATATATAATTAATATAATTTATTTTATTTTAGCCAGAGCATATGCTACACATATACTACAAATTTTGACCATCAATGGAGAAAACCACTTCAACCAGACGAGAACATATTTACATGTACTACCAAAGACTCCAATTCACCCAAAAGTAAGAGAGATAACTGGAATTAGGACTGGAGGAAAGAAAATGTACCACAATGACAAAGAGTGAGGTGAAAGCAGTAAACATTAGGACAGGTCCTACAAGCTTAATGGATTTTTTGTCTACCAATGACAGTGTGGTGGAACTTGGTCGAAATATAAGAAATTATGAGGTTCCTGTACTTTTTCATGCATTGATATACTGTCTTGTGAAATTATGGAAAATTCTGCAGTGAAAAGATGTTCAGAGGAAATTCGGGCTGAATATTTTCTAAATAGCTCCACTCTTTTTTCTGAAACTTGGACTCATTGATTGATTGTTGTCATATTTCATGTAAAACCTATGCATTTTTTTGTTTCCATTACTATGCATGTAGTAACATATATGAAAAGGATTCATATTTTTCATATCTTGTTGTTGGTCAATGGACAATAATAACTGGCATTGTAAGGTCATACACTGTGAAACATTAACTTTATTTCTTTTTTATTTTACAAATGAAAGTTGTTCAGGTATTTCATAGATCATAAAATTGTGCCATGTTCATATTTTATTTAGATTGTTTTTATTGAAATGAAACTGATTTTAGAGAAGTCGTAAGCATGAAAATTTTGCTGAGAAAAGCTGATCAGAGGAATTTCGGGCTAAATATTTTCAAAATGGCTCCACTCTTTTTTTTGAAACTTGGACACAATAATTAATTACTGTTACAGTTCATGGAAACCTATGCATTTTTTTTATTTCCATTACTCTGCATATTGTAAAATATGTGATAACAATTCATATATTTCTCATATTTATTGTTTCGAATCATTGGATAGTATAGAGGACTATGGAGGACATTAATGAAACAACTTTTCTTTATTTTACAAATGAATATTGTTTAAGTAATATATAGTTCATAGAATATTGTACCATGCCCATTTTCCATTTTAGTTGTTTTTATTGAATTATAAATGGAGACAAATTTAGAGCAGTCGTAAACACAAGAATTTTGCAGAAAAAAGCTGATCAGAGGAAATTCGGGTTAAATATTTTCAAAACGGCTTCACTCTTTTTGCTTAAATTTGGAAAATTTGATTGATTGATGTTATATTTTATAAAAATAAATTGTTTTTTTCTGATTCCATTACTCTGTCTATGTTTTATAATTTGATTAAGATCCACAACTTATGTACTTTGGTCAGAAAAAATAGACGTCATAGGTGGCGCTGATATCACAGTTTAGAATTTGTTAAAAAAAAATATTGGTTTTAAATTTTAGAACAGATGTTCCTTGTTTAATGAAAATTATCATTTCAAAATTTTACATAATCTTTGACCTATTTTTTTAAGTTGGTGTGCGGACTATATTTTTAAGGAAAATATCACAAAGAGTTACCTCCCTTAGTTTGGCAACCGCTAGGGGGCAAACGGCTACACTCTTTTTCTTTATATTATAATCATGTATTGCTTATACATATGTGTATCCATTAATACCAAAATCATTTGTTTTCCATTACTTTGATTTCACACTCGTACTACCTTAAGCATCAAAGAATGCGTTAAAGTGAAACACAGAATTCATTAGTAATATAACTTCCTTGAACATAGTCTGCTAAAATTTAAAAAAGCGAATACATTTGCATCGTTTCCGTTGACAGGTTTATGTTTATGTCGCGTGCGATAGGATGTCAAGTGCTTGCTCTGTTAAGCAAGTGTATTGGCTGGAAATTTCAACAAAACTAGGGCATCACAAGACACATATTTTTTTTTTCTTCTAAATATTTACATTTGCAAATGTTTTCCCTTATATAACATTACTGGATGGAATGCGTATCTATAACTGTATAAATACAGGTACAGGGTCAAGAGGTCATAGATGTGCGTATAGATAATCGTTTGACGTAATTTCTCAGTGACGTCATAAAGGGTCGACGCGCGTTCAGTGGATTGTATACATGCCGTTGGGTTTAAAAAATAATGCATTTTTACACGTCAAAGCTATTAAGGTCACAATCAGGAAAATATAAAGTCTGCATAAGTCACAAATGTAAATATAAGTAATAAGGTATCATTTTTAAACATCTATCGGGCTAAAAATACGGGTTGGTACAAGATTAAATTCATCATAAAGCCCTTCAAGCTTTATGGAATTTAATCTCGTGACCAACCCGTATTTATATCCCGATAGATGTTTAAAAATTATACCTTATTTCTTGAATAATACACTGTTTAAAGTTAAAGTGCTAAAATTCAGATGTTCGATCGATGTTTTCCCAGTATGTTATTCGTTGGTAAATTTGTAACGAAAAATGCAAAATTTATTTTAATCTTCAAAATAACATCTCTGTATGTGAAAACATTTATGAATATTTTTTTTGATCATTTCAACCTTTGAAACAATACTCAATTATGTTTTATATAGATGCCTGTCTGTGCATATCATGCATATAAGTGTTCACTATAAATCTATGTTTCTTTCCTTAAATTTTGCTCCTGTGCGTGCCAGTGACAATTTTTTGTTTTGTTTCTTGTTTTGTTTTCTTTTCTTTTTATTACTCAATTACTCAATTATGTTTTATATAGATGCCTGTCTGTGCATATCATGCATATAAGTGTTCACTATAAATCTATGTTTCTTTCCTTAAATTTTGCTCCTGTGCGTGCCAGTGACAATTTTTTGTTTTGTTTCTTGTTTTGTTTTCTTTTCTTTTTATTACACAATTTTCAATATTGATGTATTTGACTTATGTGGGTCACTCAAAAAGTTGGCAGAATTTTGTCCGTTTTATTTAGGCCCCATTTTACGTCATGTTATATCCAAAGTTTGGAAAGCTTGAAAAGCGGGAGGGTATATAGTAATCAGTATGTCCGTCCCTCCGTCCGTCTGTCTGTCTAGCTGTCTAGCTGTACATCCGTTGGGGTACCCATCTTTTATCCGCCACTCCTTTCATGCCACTGAAATAAATTTTATGAAACTTTCACAAAATCCTTATTACATATTGACATTATACACATCCTATTCTTTTTTTTTTTTTTTTGATCTGACACGCATTTCGGGTTTCCGACAGTAAACATGGACACTGCTATTATATTCATATTGAAGTCAGGGGTATCATTTTCTGAGCTCATTGCTCACAGTACCTCTAGTTTACAAACACATTCTATTAATTTGTGTTAAAAAAATGGAAAATATCTTCAAATTTATAAAAGGAAAAATTATCGAAGATTTAGACCAGCAAAATTGGGGTCAGGGAGCAACATTGAGTAGTTAACTAATTTTCACTTTATGGTATATATAACCATACCTCTAATAAATGGAGCTGAAACAAAATACAATATATATGTTAAATTTAATTTAGGATTGTTTTATCAATTAAGATGTTATTGGGTAATGTAATATTTTATTTCGTTTAAAAGATATCAGTTTCTGAACAGAGTGGGACTTGATTAAAAAAGGGGAAAACATGACGCTGGAGGACGTCCAGAAACAGCAAGTAACAATAAACGTTATCTTTGTTCGGGAAATTCTTTAACAAACTTAAAAATATATATATATTCTTTATAAACCAGGAAATGCATGAAAAAATAGCTGTATATTTGTATAAAATTGAAAGTACAATTTTTGAATGATATTGTGTTTCATTCGCACAGTGAAAACTACTTTGAAAACTAAGTGATTAAAAAAATCAAATAAATACTTGTCGATAAAAGTAATTCTAATTTATAAATTAAAAATGTAATTTAAGCATGGTCTGCAAAATAACGGGTCATGCCTAACAAATCTTGTCAACGTCACAAAACTCGATGCGCGTTTCACTGTTGTGGAACTGATATATTAAATCGGAAAGGAATTTGAAAACACTGACAATATATAGGTAGTTCAAACTATTTGCACAATTGTTATCAAACTAGATGTTAAGAGTTATGGGTGAATTTTGAATAAAAAAGACAAAATCCTGTATGAAATTGAAAAAAATGAGAAACTTTCTCGACGGTGTTTTTGACGTTACAATGTGCTCTGTGGTTACAAAACATGTGTGTTTAAAATTGGGCTAACATGGATTTTTCATTTATTAAATTGAATGAAACTTCAAACTGCAAAAAAAATAAATGTTTTTTTATTTCCGAAAATATGCTGACCCACAATTTTGTTTGAATAATATGATGATGATGAAGAAAATTGTCTACGTATTTTTGAATAACCCTCGTATATTGCATAAAGCTATTTAACGCTTTTTTTTTTTTATTTCTGTTTGTTTGTTTGATTGTTTGTTTTTTGCAGCAGACTGCTTAGCAGGTACATGCATCTTTTTAATGTGGGAGATAATGTTTATACTAAAAGCAAATTTACAAATAACTTTGCAGAAACTTACCAAAGTTACCTTGAAATTTGACACTTAACACGCCATGCTTCAATAATTTAAAGTATAGCATTTGAAGGTAACATTATTATACTGAATTTCTAAACGACCGTACAGAAGGAAATATTTGAAACATGTTATATTTAGACAATTTATATAAGCCAATATCAAAGTTGCAGAGGGGTAAAATTTCTGGAAGTATTCAAGCAGCCGCCATTAACCAGGCGATAGTCCGCATGGAGTGATGTACTTCCTGTTCGATGTTATGAGTTAAACAGAAGAGGATAACGTGACAATATATTCAACATTTTGAATGAGGGACACTTATCAGGTAATAAATCTCACCTTCCTTATTCTCACATTGAATATCATCATTTTTACTTTTTACTGATTTATACGCTGTAGATCTAAACTTTCAACAATGATAAAAAGTCATGAACATCATTGGTATGAAATAAAGTAGGATTACGAGTGTAATGACCGCTTTTTAACACTTTGTTATATACGCAGCACTGTTAAGGCTTACTATGAGAAATCAACGGAAAATAGAAGTGCAAAAACGGGAATTGTTTTTAAAACTAAATTTATTTTTATTCAGCTGTTCTATTATCACAGAACTTAAATACTTATGGAAATACCATAGCATAACCTACTCTGTACTGTATGGAGTTTGGTCCCATCGATGGACAGTCACGTGATGAATGCATAGTAGGTACACGGAATGTAGGTCAATTACAAATTTCAATATCGCAAGGGCATACCCTAGTTGAAATTAAAAATTTAAACTATTAATTGATTCTGCATAATTTGTACTTTCTGGGAAGTGCTGCTGCTTTGAATAGAATTGGCGTTTTTATAGTTAAAATTTCAAGTAAATAGGCTGATGTCGAAATATGTTTGACTTTTACCAAATAGTTTGTGTACTTATGAAGTCATGCTCTCGATTAAAAAGGCAGCAGCACTTTTCAAGTTAAGGAACATATCCTTTATTTATATTCAAAAAATGGTTAAGATTTATTTAGTGTATGCCCTTGCGAAAAAGCGATTATATGGGGCACCTCGATGTAAAATTTACCAAACCTGAACATTACAACAGGACAGAATTATTTAAATACATTCTCTCGATAGTTGATGAATAATCGCACTTAACAAAGGCTATACATTGGTATAATTAGCCCATTAAAATACCTGTAAATAATATTCTGTTTTATAATAAAACGCATTTTTCATTGTTAAAAAATTCCGAAATCTGCCTTTCACAGTACATGAAATACGTCATTTTTACCAAAATGACGTCATGATTGACAAGTTCATCGAGATCAGTGATTTGTATAAAACCAGCTGTATGGGATTTAACTAGCGACTTTGTTAATGCATTGGTAAGTTTTATTGTTGTTTATTATGCTAATACAGTTTAAAGTTGCATAATATTTCATTTTCGGGTAATACGATGAATGCATAAAAAGTCATATTTTTGTGTGACGTCACAGTAAACTTTTCCCGTATAAATTAGGCCCCGCCGCCATTTTCTAGCCTTAACAGTGCTGCGTACTTTTTTTTCACCTATTTTTTATTTGACATTGGGCTTTGTACAAATTCCATGAACAATGTTAAATAATGTGATGTGTTTCAAAAATAGAAGTTGACTTTAAAGTCTTTAAGTTTATTTTAATCATTAGCCGCAGTAGTGCTGTACAACATGTTGACACATTATATTACTTAAATATTTGTTTGTTGACACATAATATTACTTAAATATTTGTTTGTTTCAGGATATAACACAAGTAAAATGTTTAATCATTAGTTTGATTTTAATATTTAAAGATAAATTCCTAAAGTATTCGTGTTACGTCATATTTTCCCTCTTCATTTTCTTAATCCACTGACGTCACGCTATTTTTACATGTTGTAAATAGTATATTAATTATCTTTTACAAGTGACTTACCTTTTCCTAGCCAGAAATGACAAATGTAGTTTTGCTAAAATAAATATAAAATATCTTATAATTAAACATCTTTTAACATGGAGAAATAAATAGGACATGTATAAACCTTTTTAAAATATCCATAATTACCACAAAGTAATCTCTAACTTAATAAATGTTTCAAAGTACACAGCTGTACATTAAAAAAATGCAGTTTAAAAAAAAGATCATATTTTACTAAAGTCGTTGGTTCCTCGAATAGAAAATGATAAAATTCATTTGCAAAAGAACAAAATTACATGTACTTTTTTTTATCATTTTCTGAATACCGCCAGGTAAAATAGCATCATTTTGAAGCTACTGAAATTGACACCAAAACCGTACAAACAAACAAAAAAAAAAACCCCATCTGCCAGTGCCTTATTTTTCAGGTGATTAAGTCGCACACTCTAGACGATGTGATACCGTAAACACGCCTTACTTAACTTTGGTAACATTATCATCATTTGGTATCACCAGTTGATAATAATGGCAGTCCCTTTGTTCTCAAAAAGATGTTCATCAATGTCCATTTAAGCAATTACATGTATAAGGAATAAATTCAAAACATAAGAAGCATTGGTCAAAATAATTGTTTCTTACAGAAATGTTAAAATAGAATATATCGAACAGATATATGATAATAGCAATTTTTGTGATAATAACAATTTTACTGATGGGCAAAATTGTTTCAATTAATTAAAATGAAATACAGTGGCATGCAATATTTGATTGAAAAAACATAAAAGTGACATAAAACAAAACTGTAGAAATGAAAAAAAAACATTTTGCTGTTTGCTTTGTGTGTAGTAAAAAAAAATATTTATTAAAACATTCCGGAGAAAAGAAATGCAATTTGCAAAGACGAGCCACCTTGCATACGAATATTTTGAGTTCATGAGACCGAATAACCTAGTTTTGAATAGGTATCTTTAGAATCTTTAGAAACTGGATATCAAATCTTATATCAAACCAACAAATAATTCTCAATGCCTTCATAGCAACAGTGCATGAAATATTTCTGTGTAAAGGCTTCATAAACAAGATGTGTTTGTGAAACACTATGCGCCCGGCGGCAAAAAAATCGAAAAAGCTATTTCTAGCATACTAGCATAGGTAACAGTCAAGATCACAAGGTCATTGACCTTGGTGTCATTTGAAAGACCTTGATTAGTGGAGTATGCACATCAAATATGAAGTCTCTATCTTTTATGGTTCAAAAGTTATGGTGAAAGATACGAAAAAGCTATTTTTAGCATATAGGTCACAGTCAAGGTCACCAGGTCATTGACCTTGGTGTCCTTTGAAAGAACTTTATTAGTGTAGTATGCATACTAAATATGAAGTCTCTATCTTTCTTGGTTCAAAAGTTATGGCGAAGGTTAAGTTTGCAGACAGAAAAGCTATTTTTAGCATATAGGTCACATTCAAGGTCACAAGGTCATTAAAATTGGTGTCATTTGAAAGCACCTAATTAGTGAAGTATGCACACCAAATATGAAGTTTCTACTTTTCATGGTTCAAAATTTATGGCGAAGGTTAAAGTTTGGGGACAAACAAACAAACAAACAGACAGACTGACAGACAGACAGACAGGACAAAAACAATATACGCCTCGGATCTATCGATCCGGGTGCATAAAAATGTATAAGATACTCCAGAAATACATACAACACATTTTCTTAAAACGATTCTACGGGATTTCAATGGACATCTTTCAAAGAAAGACTATTCTGACGAAAAAATATACTGACACGCAAAAGAAACGCAACATCCTACTTTAGGGGGAAATAATTATGTAAAGTAAAGAATTTTGTTTCTTAAAATTATTAATATCTTCAATTTAGCAAACATCGGTAATTTAACAGTTGAACGATTTCCATACCATAACCGGAAGTCAAGTTTGAGTCTGCTTAACAGAAATAAAAAAATGCATGTTTAACAAAACATTTGGCAATATTGTGGAGTTTTAGGGGTGGTTTACTGTTCATCAAAAGTAATGCAGCAATATTTCTAAAAAATAAACTCTCCTATCGTTTCACGTAACGATGCTAAGGCTACTCGAAAATGGCTTATGTACGCATTTCCATTGTTCTAGCTGAAAATTTTCAATGTAAAGGTGATGGAGAGTTGCTGATGCGAAATTTCACTATATTACGCCTCAACAGGGTCTTACGTATCATATGCATTAAGTACAGTCTTTGTACCGGAAGTCCAAGGGTGGCTACACTGCTCTAAATTAGAGAAAATTCGACCTAATCATCTGAAAAACGGGCATTTAAAAATGGCAAAGTATAATTCCTTAGCTTAGATCTCGATATTAATGAACCTATTGTATCGTAGAAATTAAGTTGCAATTGTTGTTTAGGACAGTCTTTCACGTTTTACTTGAATGGCTGGGAGGGGGGTGTTTTAACAGTCATATTTTACTTAGTAAAGTAAACAGATAAACATTTAACATGTTTATCAAATCTCTGATGTTCTGAAAAGTGAGTTAAACCTTACTTTTTTCGCTTTTGAAAATCATAAGATGAAAAAAATCAAGCATTTGTAGATTACTGCTTGTTGCGTTTCTTTTGCGTGTCAGTATATAACCAAACGTTCAAGCATGAACACAGAAGGAAAGACAACTCTTTTTTAAAAACAGAGAAAATGGAAAGTCTTGCCGACCACACGTCATGGTTACAAAATTTAATTCTCGTGTGAAAGGATTAAAAAACGTATTTTAAAGTATTGGAATATATTGAAACAGAACAAACATGCAAAGACCTATTCTAATCGGAACGTAACATTGCGTATAATAAGCATAAAGATATAGGAGATCAATTTATAAAATCAATTTACAATAAACACGGACTATCTTTATTGGGACCCCCGATGAGGCAAACTCTATCGCCGAAACAATCTACAAAAGCCATTATAGCTATCATTTTAATCATAACTATATCTTCTTAACATAATCAAAGTGGTTTAGAGTTTCTGGTCCTAATAATTCATTATCAAGTCAGGTTGATTGATTTCGTTTATGGAAAGCACAGGGTGGATATTTATGTAAGAAAATTACGTCCTAATATGAATCGGATACCTTATAGTCGAATATTTTGTACATTACTCAGCAGTTTCATCTAATAGACGTAACATAGGTAATTTTTTCATACATATGTGAAATTACTAATTTCCATGACCCTTTATTTTTCGTGGTTCTAAAAGTATGTAGATACCCACGAATTTAGGTCCTCCACGAATGCAATTTCACACTCCAGACAATCGGGGCGGATCTCAGGGTACCTTATATATCTCCCCAGGCCTATACTAAGAAACTTGCGACACTGCCATTGAGGCGCTTTCTGAACTGCTCCATCCCTTGCTGATTAATGCCCCCCCCCCACCACCACCACCAATGTCGCCGAGGCAACATTTGAGAGCATACTAAAACTATAGTTGTCACTGTACCAGTTTCTGCAAAATTAGAGTAATCTACACTTAAATCTAAATTCTAAAAAATAAAAATTTACAAAATATTACTTAATCTGTAATCAATTTAAGTATTCTTAACATTTGAAAAGGCCAAAATAAATTAATTGAACGTGTTATTTACATGTTTTTTTTCTATTGAAGTAATTAACGGTAATTTATATTCAATAATACTGTTTTGTCTTTGGACATTTTTCTTGGGGGCAAATACCACGCACTTGACATTGAAAAGTGAATACATACGCTTAATGTTAACTCCTTTATACAATTTAAATTTCTCAATGTCCAAAAAAATGTTTGCACCTATGTAGACCTTAATTCTACCAACTTACCCCCTCCAGAAACAGGTATATGAGGGAATCACAGGATCTGATTTCAATCAAATTGAGGTATGTCGTTACTCCCATAATGAATAACTAAGCGAGGAGGGCCGTCAATCTTGAGGAAAATCCTGATCTTTGGACAAATTTAGGTTAAGCAAGGGGGCTTTCTCAAAAAGGGGGAGCCACTGTTCCCAGGGTTAAATTAGTAACGAAAACTGCAACATTTTTTTAAGTAAAAAATTATTGCTCTGTATGTGAATAAAAAAAAATTGGTTCATTTCTTTTTTCTGAAACGATGCTGATTTCTTGTTATATAGATACCTGACTCTGTAAATAATGCATTTTAGTGTTTACATAAAATCTTTACACATGTACTTCGTTTCTTAATTTTTGCACCTGTGCGTGCAAGTGACAGTTTTTCTTTTATTTCACAATTTTTAAGATTCTTATGATTATATTAACGTGCGCGGGTCATTCGAAAAGGTCGTAGATTTGTGTCCTTACCTTTTTTTATTTAACGTCATATTATATCCAAATTTGGTACATGTACACATATTTTCCAGAAAATTCGAATCATTTGAGAAGAATTTGGAATATATCTTAAAATTCATTAAAAATTATCAAAATTTACAACAGCAAATTGGGGTCACGGAGTAATGTTAAAATCAATTAATGCCTTGTTCACACGGAAATTTTAATTCGAATTAAAAGTAAACTTACCGCGAATTAGCTTTGCTTAGCGTTCACACGGACAATTAAATGCGAATTAGTTTAATTCGAATTAGATTAATTCGCATTAAATTCTTTAGCATTAGGTCCGTGTGAACGGTAAGAGAAGCTAATTCGAATTAAATTCTGACGCATGCGTAATGGCAAAACTAGTCAAATTCCATTTTTCCGTGGTCAGTTATAGGTACTTCTGCTATTTTTGACTGAAAAGGTAAGGAAAATTTTGTTAATCAGTAAAATGTGTATGCAGACTCTTAAGTTTGCCATTATATCAAATGCATCTGCTTGCGCATAAGGTGACGTGATTTTCAAATGACGTGATAATAGCGGTGCTGACGCTAGGCTGCAAAAGTAAAATTCTAATTCGCATTAGTTTACTTCGCAGTCGCTGTAGTGTGAACGCAATTTTTATCGCATAAGTTTGATTTGCATTAGTTTACTTCGCATTAATTTACTACGAATTAAACTCTCCGTGTGAATAGTGCATAATTTACTAATGTTTAATTCATAGTGTCTATAGCAATATAGCTTTATAGCCATAAATGAAATGAAATAAATTTACATGTTAAAAATAAGTGTTGCTTCATAACACTGTAATTAAAATGTAATCAGGGAATGTGATATACAATTCCGTTTAAAAAATATAAGTTTTTAAATACATATGGACTTGATTAAAAAAAAAGAAAATGACTTTGGAGGACGTCACGAAGCAGCGATTAGCAATAAAAATTTGCTTTATATCCGGTAAAATTATTTAACAAACTTAGAAAAAAATACTATATAAACCAGGAAATGTATAACAATTTCACTGTGTATTTTTATAAAATTGAAAGTGCAATTTTTAAATTGCAGTGATTTTAAATCGGACAATGGATTATCTGGAAAGAAACGGGTTATAGTTAAAAATATTTTCAAAAGAGTGAGGAACGTCATTAAACGCAATGTGCGCTTCACTGTTGCTGAACTAATATATTTAAAAGGTAAAAAAATTGAAAACATTGACAATCAAGTCCTAGCTTTTTGCACAATTGTTTGCAAACTAAGTGTTTAGATTTTTGGATAGGTTCTTTTAACTGAGAAGTCTTCACATGTACCAATCGTGTTCGAAATTAAAAACTTTGTCGACGTTGTTTTGACAATACAATGTTGGTTAATCGAGCCCCGTCGTACCAAAACATGTTGTTTTAAAATTTGGGGGTTAATATGGGTTCTTTATCTACAAAATTGAATTAAACAACACACTTCGACAAATTAAATACTGTAAATCACTTTTTATTCGCGAGAACTTTATTTTCGCGTAATTACGCGAGATGGTATGCTCGCGAAAATTTAATTCTCGCGTATAATAGAATTCCTTAAGATTATGTAGAGCAATGACCACAACTCGTGAAAATTTTGCCTCGCTAATAAAGAGTCAATGACTATCTCGAGAAAATAAGGTGTCGCGAAAATTAAGTGATCTACAGTACTTTTATTTCCGAAAACACGATGATCTATAATTTTGTAATAATAATATGATGATGAGGAACACTGTCTTCGTATTTTTTGAATGACCTTTGTATAACATCTCTCCCCCAAAACCGTGTATGCATTAATTATACGGGTTTTTTAAAAGACTCCTTACCAGGTATCTTTTTAGGGGTTGATACATTTAATATCCAAATATGTGAGGTACATTTCCAAATAATATTGCAACAACTTACCAAAGCTACCTGGAAATATGACACTCAACATGTTATGCTTCAATACTTTAAAGTGTTCCTATTTAATATTGTTTAACTGGATTGCTAAAACGACCACAAGATAGAAATTATTTAAAACATATATTTTATTTAGAAAACTTATCTCAGCCAATAACAAAGTTGCAAAACGATCCGAAAACTGGGAGTATGTAAGCTGTCGACATTTACTATTTACATTGACTATATATTCAACAAATTAAATGAGGACCTCTTTCCAGGTAATAAATCATTTTTTCAGCTTGTATCATTGTATATTAGTATCGATATTACTTATTATTTATTCATACGCTGAAGATCTTAACTTTCATCGATGAAAAAAGCCATAAACAAATATGAAAGAAAAAACACTGACTAATTATCAAGACTTAGATAGATGAATATTTTCCATATTTCTATTTTTGACTTTGGAAATTGTACAAAGAACAAGGTACAGTTTTAATACAAATTAAGCCGTGCATTTCTTTCAAAAATATGAAAGTAATATAATAAATTTAAATTTGTTCTTGCTAATTCAAAGGAATTATATGCAATAAGAACACACAAATTGTTTTTCGTATATGACCTCCTAAATGCTTATTGTGACGTCATTAACGTGTGTATATTCCCATATTTTCTTAAAACATTGAAGAAGACATCAATTTTCAGTGACATTTTCTTACGGAAAACATACTAAGTCACCGTCGACCACAAAGATTTTGAAAAATGTGATTTTTCAAAGCATTTTACATAATGTATCCAAAAATCAAAGTGGGCGATGGTTGCAGACAATATTTGCTAAAGAAAAAAAAGCACAGAAATAAGTTACTATGATGCTTTTTTGTAGTAAATTTTATAATGCACCAAATTAATGACTTCATATATTGACTTCAAAGAATACTTATGCAGAGTATGATAGCTCTAGTTTTGGCCGTTCTGAAGTTATAACCAATGTTATTTTTTTTAAGCTGTAGTCAAGGTTTTTATGCTTTTTTAAAAGTAGGTCAATCTCAAAGAACAAGACCGAAGAGTCAAAGTTCTTGGTATATAATGAAGGTTCTTCTCACAAGGATAACTTATATGAAGTATGAAAGCCATATCCATTCCCGTTAAAACGTTATGGCCAAGGTTAAAGTTTTTTTTACAAGTACGGAAATCTACAAGGTCAAGGTCAAAGGGTCAAGATTGTTGGTATCCAATGGAAGGTATTTCGACAAAGAATACATATGTGACGCATAAATGTCCTGGTATCTACTGTTAAAAGATATTGCCAAAGTAAAAATTTAAAATTTTCCTGTAAAAATGGGTCCAACTCCAAGGTCAAGGTCAAAAGCTCAAATTTGGTGGTGCCCAAAGAAAGGTCTTTTCAAAAGGAATACACATGTGAAACATGAAAGTCATAGCTCTACTAAATCAAACGTTATGGGGAAGGTTGAAGTTTTTGAGGACAAACAGACAAAGAGGAAGAGAGACAGACAGACGGACACAGAAAAACTATATACCCCTGAAACTTCGTTTACAGGGGCATAAAAATAACCATTGAAAAAAAGATATCCATAATTGTCAAAAAGCATTTGTTCAGTTAATATATCAAAGAATACACTTAACACAAAGTAGCTTAAGTAGAAAAGATAAATTTTGAGTGATACTGACAATTTCGCTAATGGAAATGGGTATTTAAATTAAGTTTGCATGAAATAGTAACTATGTAATATTTGAATAAGAAAAGCATTAATGTAATATATGAAGAAAAAAGTCTTTTGCAAATCAAAAACATATTTATTTTCTACCCTTTACATGTTCGCTTTGTGTGATATTTAAAAAGATATTTATCGAAACGTTCCGGTGAAAAGATAATTATTTGGTGCAATTTGCAATGAAGGGTCACCTTGAAAACTATGATGTCGAGTTCAGGAGACCGAATAACCTACTTTTAAATAAACACCTGAGATTTAGTTTCATTAGATCGTGTTCTTCTCTTTTATTTAAAATGATCTCTTGTCAGGACCACAAAAAAGAAAACAAAAGGGATAGGATGTGTCAGTTTAAAGTTTGTTTGCTTCATATCATAAAAGATGAATGCATTTGTAGGTGAGGAATGCAATTTTATTCATCAAAGAATATTTTGAATAACCTATGCTAAGGGAAGATATAGTTAGTGGAAGTTGTTTCATTTTAAGGGACTGTACTACTTACATGGCCTACACAGAGCTTCAGAAGATCAATTTTGACGCAAAATTGAATCTGTTCAAATCAGTCTAATAAATATCAGTGTCCATTTTCATTCCCAATAATCTAGAGTCATTTTTGTCAGAAATACAGTCAAACTTATGTCTACAAATGAAACAAGTTTCCTAAGTGTGAAAATTGAAATACCTTTTATGCGTAAAGCATTTCAGCTCTCAGAATTGGTCTTGCGATATCACAATAATTTTATACTTTGGAGAACAAAAAAATCATATCCATTAATAAATAAATTGTAACCTTGATCTTTTTTTTTAACTTGATCTTAATCAAAAAGTAAAAGCTCCCACAATCAGTTATCAATTATGTCTGTTTTTCCTGTTAGCTTTCTTCATCATTAGCATCCTTATAAACGTTCGAATTTTGTAATTTATCTTGTCAAATTTTCACTTAAATGTAGTATTATTGTAGATTGAAACCAACCTCGACCATGTATATAACAAAGAATCAGGTCATCAAAATCATTTACTTACATGTATATCTTCTGAATAATTACATTAATTTTACATATTAGAGCTATTTTTGGGCCATGCAAAATATAAACAAGAAACATATATTGATGCAAGCGTCCGGATTTTTTTCAATACTACATAATACATGTACATTACTATATGTGTAAGCAAACTACTCCTAGTCCCCTGCATCTCCGTACACAATTAGGTACAAACAAACTCGGCTGAATTTCCAAAGATTAAAACTAAAGTATAAATTTAATTTAACCACAGAGATAAATACTTTTTCTGTAATAAAAACGCAACAAATATGTGTAGCTCTTTGCTCGGTCTCAGAGGATGTTACACCCTCCAACTCCCTCTAGATTCGCCACTACATTTCTCTTCTTTGGTGCGAAATGTGGCGGGAAAAGACTTGACATACTGTAAAACGCGCTTTATCCTTGTCTGTTGGAGCAAAATCTCGTAATATTCCGTAAAATGATACATTGTAATTTTGGAAATTTTCTTTTGGAAATGTATATTCACTCACGGTATTTAAAAATATATTCAACAAATTCTGTTTCAATAGAGAAAGTAAAACTGGTTATACTTGTATACTGTATAACGCGGTCTTTACTTTAAACCATGCCCGACACGTGTACTTATTGTCTCCGCACCTGTTATGTCAGAGTTTGTCAATCAGGATTGGATGAAATATTTACCCCATGTTACAAAATTTTAATTTTATGAATTTTATGCGTACCATGTTAAACATTTATACATTCAGTTTCAATATTCTATATGAATGTTCAATTTTTTATCTAAATTATTTTAACTCCGCAGAAGCGTACGACGACTTTAAGTTTCCATATCAATGAACCGATCACCTCCTTGCGGCCATACTTCTCTTTTTTCAACTCGTGAAAGTTTCACCGTTTTCCCCAAGCTTCTGTTTGAATGGACGGGTGTGCGTTGACCAACCATCTCACTTGACTTGATTCCAGTGTTAATAATCGTAGATGTACGTATACAGTATGTGTTTATGGACTGCATTTCTCTTTATGAAAATGTTTGTTTGAAGTTGATCTGTATAAACCTCAAGAATCAACTCATCTTAATTCTTAATTTTGTGAGCAGGTGGGAGCGTATCACAAACGTACATGTACATGTAACTATCTTGTTGCGAGTCAATAAAATGTCCTTTGAAAAAAAAATGTACATGCATAAGGCAGGAGATATTAGCATAATATTTTTAATTTTTTTCTCATATTTATTACATTTAGGGTACAACATATTTTTGGCATTCAAAGAATCCGCGTATTTTTTTTAACCCGCGGATCAAACTGATATTTTGATTCCGCAGGATCATGACCCCATGGAAATAACTACCTCTACAGTATTGTACACATTTACTTAGAGAAAATAACTTCTTATCAACAGATCAGTTACAATAAATTTCACCAAAATACATTTTACATGTATCAATTAATCTTGTTACAAAACCCGTTTTACAAACCTTTTGTATTTGACATGATCAGGAAATAGTCAAGGACATTCGGAGATAAAATGTAAGTCTTATAAGGTATCACTTTTGATACACCAGATGTACATTTTGTCAAATTTTGTCTTTTGGGTAATGTTCATGCCAAAATGTTTGAAATCCGATATATATTTCTTTTGAAAGGTAAATTTTTAATTAGGTCTGCTACAGTCCTGAGAATATTGTTTATCTCCTGATTAGTCATTATTGTTCTCTGATGGATTATGTTGGTCTTCTGAGTGAACAGAGTAGTAGTGTTGCAAATTTTAGTTGATTTCACCTACAATGTAGTATTTGATGAATAAATATGTGTATAATGAAAGATGTTGCAATTGTGTTGTAATCTCATAATATTTTTTTTCTAAAAATATATTCAGCGAAAAATGGCGAATACTTGATAAAATGATATCTTGCCCTTTCTCCAAAGTATGGATGATGAATCCTAAGACACAAAACATGTATATTGAAAACGAAGTATTACATGAAGACATGTACAATTATACAAAAAATAGCCAATTTCTTGCATTACTAATGCTTTTTTTTCAATATAACTTAAAATCGCAGTTTTCAAGTGTACTAAAAATTGTAAGTACACTGAACTTTTTGATATCCATGTTTACATTTATCAGTTTTTCTTTATTGGTCATGCCTTTTTCACAAAACACAAAATAAACTAAATTTAATTGAAAGTGTAACGGAAACCAAAGAAAAAATGCTAAAAGTTTGTATACCATTAAAGCAACAGTCTTTTATATGGTTTTTATAATTCTAACTTGTGCAGCATTTGATATACATTTTATGAAACGATTATTTATAATTAAAACAAACTCTAATCCAAGGAATGAAAAAGAGGAATTACTTTAAAACTGGTTTACTTATCAAATCAAGAAAAGAAGGGAATAAAAACAAGGGAATGGATATACTAAAACAGTCGGTACTTAATTTGTGACCCCCCCCCCTCCCAACCCAACGAAAAGCATTTCAAAGAAGGATCCTTAGAAATCTGAAAATGAAATTCTGGGACCTTTTAGATCTTATACAGACGTGGGAATGGGATGTAAACGGGGCAGTAAAAAATGTCAGATAACCCTAACTGGCAGATTTTCCCATTCAATATGTTCAAGTGGAGACACCCCCAATTTGTACAGATCCAGAATCCTCAGAATCATTGTCCCACTTACATGTAGCTATATATCCTCAATTGACTATATGTAGCCTTTAGTCCTCAATAGGTCCTCGTGCTTTTTTAAAAGAAATATTGGATTGAAGATGGCGTCAATTGGAATTCAAAAACATCTATAATTACAATCAATGATAGATAACAAATCGAGCTATAACTTTTTAAACCCTACAACAGTAAATATTGTTTCAAAACCCATGATAGTAATGGATCAAAAAATTTCTTTTAAACACTATAAGAAGAACCATATCACCAACACCCTAACCTCCGAGTTTTAAATGTCATTTATTTTTCTCGGTGACCCTTTCAAAGAGGATGCTAAATGCATGAAGACTAAAGATTTCTTCACATTTTTGGTTTGTTTTGTGATTGTTGGGCAAGGAAGCCTAATCTTGTAATTTCATTTCGTCTTAAAAGGGATGCATTGAATAAACTATATGTTCCGATGAAAACCAAAAAAAAATGTATCATAACTTCCTGGAATGCATTTTACTCTATAGAATTATCTTATTAATGTGTATTAACTCAATGAAGAGTCAAAGATGAGGAATCTTCCCTTCCCAGCTGTGTGTAGTCTTAAATCTGGCGAACAAAATGTATTTATGAGTATTATTAACAGCAAAAGTAGTCATCTGTTTTGGAGAAAAAAGAAAGAAAAAAAAACTACTAAACACAAGTTCATTTCAATTAATTTTTGAGTTAATTCAATCGTATTCAACCTAATGTACGAGGGTTGTCCCGTAAAATCGTGGACAAGTTGTCTATTGTAAAAAATAAACACCACTGCGTTCTGAAATTTTCACTATTATTTAGTACATATTTTAGTAATATACACAGCAATTTTCAGATAAATATATGCATAAATAAACAAATTATGAGATTTAATGCCATGTATTGTATCACCTTACGGCGCATGGATTATAACGTCAAAGTGTCTAAAACAGCGTCACGTTTTGTCTTTGCTGAAAATGAAGTTATATGAGTCCGACTTAAAGTTAGGAATTTCATTGATACACATCCTTTAGTCTCCATAAACAGTCGAAGAACCAAGTGGCACCCTCATGCGATCTTCTGAAGATTTATTAGTAAGTTAAGGACAATATTCTCACCATCATTCAACTAATAGAAAATCTCATATCGGCGGTCTTCTGTGCCAGCGTCTTTTGCTATTACATTAGGAGTTTGTCCGTATGTGTTGTACTCCCCAGGGACTCGATCAAAAAAGACTTGGCTAAGAAAACTCATTTCATTTGTATACTTAAGATATGGTGATATCTTTATAATCTTTTTTTCTTCTATGGTCATTTTAAGTCTCTAAAGGTGTCATTACAGCATCGAATTAAAACTGAACAGCTCTCCGGTGCGCCGTAATGTCATAAAACGTCGCCATTTTTCGTGTGTTGTGTTTACCACTTTCCCATTTTGAATGCTCGAGAAATTGCAAAAAATTAACAAAATGCCTTAAAATTTTTACAAAGACTACAAAATTGATAGTGGAATTGAATTAAGATAATTGTAATCAAAATCTTGTGTATTTAAAACTTTTATTCTGAAATGAAACTTGTGTATTCTTAATAAAACCTTGGTGTTTTGACCGTGCGCCGTAGGACAATACCCCGTGCACATTTAAGCATAATAAAATATTTATTTTTGCCTATATTTTATCAAAAAAATTATCATGCACTTAAATATGATAAATAAATATTTACTGAAATTTTCAGCTTAGTGCGCCCATTACTTTCCGAGAAAAACGCTTTGTCCACGATTTTATGGGACAACCCTCGTATTCTTTACAAATACATAAATTGGTCACCAGTCATGTTAGCCTAGTGGTAGAGCGTTCGATTCGTGATCCGGAGGGCCGGTGTTAAGACGAATAATGACCCCCATCGAATAATGACCGGGGGTCATTTTTCGACAGCGAAAAATGACCCACCGGTCATTATTCGACGTAGAAAAATGACCCTTTTGCCCGTAGAATAAGTGTCACCACCTTAAAAAAATTGCAGAACCCACGGGAAGAAAAATGACCCCCGTAGAAAAATGACGCCCCGTTGATTAAAGATGAAATTTTTAGGGGCAAAAAAAAATGAGATAAAGAAGCATATTGGCCAAAACCCTAACAAAAAAATACTATAGTTAACTTTAGTTAACTATTATAGTAAATCAAGGTGTTAAAGTTTTCTTTAAAATTTTTCAATGTGTCAAAGTTTTCTTCAAAGTTTTTCATAGTGTCGAAGTTTTCGATAAAGTTTTTCAAAGTATCCAAGTTTTCGATAAAGTTTTTCAAAGTGTCAAAGTTGTCTCCAAAATTTTTCAAAGTGTCAAAGTTTTCGCCAAAGTTTTTCAAATTGTCAAAGTTTTCGTCAAAGTTTTTCAAAGTGTCAAAGTTATCACTTTAGTAAATCAAAGTTTTCAAAGTATCAAAGTTATAACTAAAGTTAACCATAGTAAACTATAGTTAACTATAGTATTTTTTGTTAGGGAATGCTCACCTGAGCTTATTTGGAATAAATTGATGATATGTTGATCTCATAACATACGATTATAGCTATATTTTAAGGTCAATGCGATGATTCAGAATCTAAAGGAGTAAAGATTATCGAGCCTAGAGGGTTCGGTAAACATTGTTTTTCGATGGTGGAAATCATCGTTCTGACAGGAAAATTCAGCAGTATCATATATTATTTTATCCTCCGCTTGAAAAGCGGGAGGGTATATAGTGATTGGGATGTCCGTCCGTCTGTTACGCTTTAGGGTATCCATCTGTTATCCACAACTCCTCTTATATATAAAAAGATGTATTTTAATAACAGCTATGCCCCTGTTTGGCAACATAGCGAAGATTAAACTTTTCATAAACCAATTTAAATAAAATGGTACCCAAAGTAGGGTCTTCTCAAAAGAAATACAATTGCAAAATAAGAAAAGCCCTAGCACCACTTGTTCAAATTAATGACTAAGGATAAGTGTTTGAAAGGTTGGTCAAACTCAAAGGTCAAAGGGTCAAAGTTGATGGTTCCTTATGAAAGGTTAAATGTAACAAGGATTACATTTGCGAAGTATGAGAGTACTAGTATCTACCATTTAAAAGGTATAGCCAAAGTATATTAATTTAAAATTTGGCATTTTTGTGTAAAATGGGACACACTCCAAGGTAAAGGTCAAAAGGTCAAATTTGGTGGTACCCAAAGTAAGGTTTTTTCACAAGGAATGTACACATATTAAATATGAAAGACATAGCTACAATAAATGAAAAGTTATGGTAAAGGTTAAAGTTTTTGCGGAAAAACAGACCGCCAGATAGACAGACAGACATACAAACGGACACGATAAAACTATATACCCCCGAATCTTCGATTACAGGGAGATAAAAAGAAATGGTATTCAATTAACTTTTCATATTATGATACAGTATTAAAAAAAGTTACAAAAATGAAAATGTTTGTTCTGATTTTCACATTAAATTCTCTGAAAAATATACTCAGAACTGGGTAAAATCGTGGAGTAAACAAGAATTAAGAAATGTAATGAATACTGTGTCCTAAATCAAAGGGTTATGTCTACATGTATAGTTTTTGCATTAGAATGTGTATTTTACACTAGCACATAGCTTTACAGAAGATTATATTTTTGGGTGTTATACCAACCCCACCCCCTTACTTATTTAGGAGGAAGTTGATTATCAACAAAAGCAACAAAAAAACTACTCTACCTTTATTTTTCTATAAGGAGGGACTGAAAATAAGCTTAAAATAATCTACTATTCTACTAATTTTCTGCCACAATACTTTCAAGTATATCCCCACCAACATTTAAAGTATGCTTTAATCATGGCGAAGTAAATTATGATATGATAGAACTTGTGTGAAAGTTTAACTTCTTTCAATATTTTATCCAGAGCCTCTTTCAGTATTGTTGAACGGCATAGAGTTTTATTTATATTTTTGCATTTCATTTATTTTTTGTTTCTTTTGATTTAATGATTTTTTTTTGGAGGGGATAGAATTTCCTCCTCTTTCATTGTCAAATAGGATTTGCCAAACTTAAGCAAGCTAAAAGTTGAAATGAAGGAGAAATTCATTTTTATTACAGAGTATTGGAACCTGATTAATGCATGGTTTGATTTCTAAAAACAAGTGGAATATAATTCTTTAAGCAAACACTATAAGGAGGTATATTAATAAGAAATTTTATTTACTTGACAATTAAAGAATCTCTTATCACTTTAAAGGGGGTCATTTTTCAATGGGGTAAATTCTTTATAGGACTAACATATAAAATAATGACCTCTAGGACACTTTTTCTACAAAAATGACTTTTTTTTTATACGGGTAGGGGGTCATTTTTTGTCCTTGAAAAATGACCCCCGGTCATTATTCGATGGGGATCATTATCCCAGCAGGCACGCAACGTTGTTTCAACGTTGAAAGGAGGTGGAATATACATGTAGGTTGCAACGTTGATCAACTATATTTCACCGTTGTTTCAACGTTGAAGTTTCAACGTTGAATCCTCAACCTTTTTTCAACGTTGAAACAACGTTGAAGCTGCAACATATTTTCAACGTTGAATGTTCGTCGATATTTCAAAGTTGAAACAACGTTGAAGCTGCAGCATATTTTCAACGTTGAATGTTCGTCGATATTTCAACGTTGAAACAACGTTGAAGCTGCAACATAATTTCAACGTTGAATGTTCGTCGATATTTCATCGTTGAAACAACGTTGAAGATTCAGCATGTTTTCAACGTTGATTATTTTCTGATATTGTAGAGTTAAAACAAGATTTAAAAATGCAAAGTTGACTGACTTTATTTCAACGTTGAAACAACGTGCAAGATGCAACATATTTTCAACTTTAGGAAAGTTAGGAAAATTTAACGTTGAAACAAGGGGTAACAAGTATTGAGCATTTTAGTTTTTAAGTTAAAATATAAAGGTGTCTAATTTAACTCTAATCCTTGCGATTTTTTTCGCAATATACACAAAGCTGTATGCATTGTTAGAAAATTTTATATACATAAAAATTATACTTAAGGGACAATAACCCTCTGCTTCAGATTTCACGACTTTTTTTTAAAAATTCCAAACATTGATTTTCAGCAACAACTATAACATTAAATTCAAATAGAAAATAGTTTGAGGTATGAAGCGTTGCTTACTTTTTCAGAAATGAATAATATGTCAAATAATGATGTGAAGAAAATTTGATATGGTCATTAGAAAGATCAATTATTTTTAATCTCACAATTAAATTAGAAATATGAGGTACATATAAAAATAATATTTACTCTCATCCCTATCTAATGCCCTTTAGAAAACATACTGAAACGATGCTTTTTAAATCAGAATATCAAATTGTTTTCTGTGCATGTAAAATAAAATGCATTCATAAACAAGAGTTATCGTTCCATTATCGCCCTTGAAATTCTTTTCTAATGAAATAAAATATTATTTAAATGTTTATAAACAATTCTGCGGCTGTAATTTCTGTACAATTAAAAGAATTACACGTTTAGAGATAGATTTCTTTCAATAAACTCCGTTTAAAGGAACTGAGTATAAATGTTTTAGGTAAACTATTAAAAATAATTAATAAATATACCATCAATAGAACTAGAAATCAACCTCTGAACGTTGGGGTAGGTTTGCTTGAGTTAACTATAACATGGTCTATATGATAGAGATTTGTAAACTCTGGCATGACAAAATGCCTGAAGAAAGTTATCTTTCTTATCTGTATAGTTATCTCTCTTATCAGAGTATCAATGAACCTTAATTAATGAAACACATGCATTATAAATTGATTTACTCATAAGAGTTGTGCCAATAGCTAGTACCATTATAAAAGTTTAAATATTTATATGAAGCATGGCATATAATTTTAACACTTCATTAATTATGTTTCAAAAAAAGGTTTTTTTTTTCAATAAATTGTAAATGCTATTTTTTTTACATATATTTATAAAATATGTTAAATATAAGCTTTTAATAAATAATTTAACATCTTTATCCAACATCTCACTGCATGTAATTCCATGTTACTATAGAATTAATAAAAATAATTATTCCGAATTAATGTTCTTAAAATAAGACTCATATATGGATCCGTGCCGTATACTCTTGCACAGATTATACTTATACAGAGCGAATCTAAGAAGTCTTAAAGCTTATTTTATTTGATTGTCTTTTCTGTGTGTATTAATTCTATAATCTTTCTTTTCACAAAATATAAAAAACAATCAAAAAAACACATAAGATTTCCACACTGACAATTAACCCCTATCAGATAAGGAGTGCCTCTCGCTTAGTTGGTCAGTTTCAGTGTCAGGATAACCTTGTTATGCAATTTTCTTGCTGGGCAGAGTACATGTATAGCTGTTTGCAGCTTATCTAGGTCAAACTTTGAATTCAACTGATGGACAAGAAGTGCGCGTTTCTTTGCTGTTCATATTTCATGGGATTTTCAAGCTATATACACAAGGATTAAGGCTGGAATATCAACTTCTGCTCAGTAAGTATTATTTCCTTTTCATGAATTTAAGAAATTCAGTTTATTAGTATCTGTTTATCATTTAATTCTTGTTTTATAAGTATATTTGAAATCTGCGTGAAATGCACATATCCGTGGTTCGTGATACATGTATGGGTTTTGTTGATATTCATTTGGTTATGAAATATAAGCTAGGATACTAATATATTACATGTGTTATGGGTCAGAATAACCCTAAATGCCAGCAAAGATCAATCACACAGTTTAAACTTAACAATAATTTATTTACAGTAATATACAAATCATTAAGTACAAACTTAGCAAAA
>NW_026926841.1:0-28987 GCF_032062105.1 Saccostrea cuccullata | reverse complement strand
CTCCTTTTATGTTCAAGAATTTCTAGTTAAAATATTTTCGTGGCCGATGCTTGTGGCCACATCGAATTTTCCCAAAAACCATGTGAAAAGTGGAGAAAAACGCTCGTTTTCCGGGATACGTCAAAGGTTCGGATATTATATAGCAGCATAAGACGCTTGGATCCGCCGATATGTTTACATATACAAAGACTTCGGATCTTACACTTAATAAAAGTACATGAAAACTTGGGAGAGGCAAGCTTTATTTTTTATGTATTTTACAGGGCCTAGTGACTATAACTAACGTACTTGGCTCTTTGATCATGTCATCTTATCTACACAACTTATATATCTTTATATAATGAGTTTCAAAACATTTTATCAAAAAATATAAAAGTTACAACCATATTAAATATATCAGTCAGTTTACTCATTGCACGCGCCCGCACGTGCATGCGAATGCGCGCAAAATGACCTTCGTTCGGCACATCTACACAACATGCCTACTAACCCTAAAAAGGTTTTAACTTAGTTTGGTGAACAGTTTCTTAGAACACTTCCGGACAAAAAAGTACCGGAGAAGAAATAAGAAGAAAAAAGAATAATAATAATAACTAGGGCTAATTGTAACGGGGACCGTTACAGATGTTCCCCAAACGCTCCCCAACTCCCTTTTGGTGCCATATTCCCTGTAAGCGCTATTAAATAAGACACACTTTATGCAATTTAGACTTAAACAACGTTTTTCCAGAAGAATACAAAATATATTTAAATTTTAGCATTGCACGCGTGCTCATCTGAATGCATGTGCGTGACCATATCATCTTGTCTACACTATTTATATATTTTAATATACTTAATATCAAATCAATTAATCAAGAAGTATTAATAAATACACTCATTTAAGCATATTTTTAATATTACTCATTTCACGTGCACAAACGTGCATGAGGACTATACCTTCTTCTATGCGTCTATTATGTCTGTCTATGTTCTAAATCCCATCCTGTTTGGTTGAAAAACAAGGGAGTTATAGCCATTTACAGTTTAAGCCAATAAGATTGCAGTGCACGTGCATGCGCGTGTTTTCACGACAATTGTTATATATCATTTTGTAGTACATGCTAAAGTATGTATATGTTTTAGATTTCATAGCATTTCGTCAAAAAACAGAAAAGATATTGAAATTTTTGTTTCAGCCAATCAGAACGAAGCGCACGTGAACGTACGTGCATGTATGTGCATGATGACCATACCTTCTTGTAGGAGTTTATTATATCTGTCTATGTTCTAAATCCCATCCTGTTTGGGTGAAAAACAAGGAAGTTATAGCCATTTAAAGTTTAAGCCAATCAGATTGCAGCGCACGTGCATGCGCGTGTTTTTAAGAAAATTGCTATATATCATATTGTAGAACATCCTAAAGTATGCCTGTATTTCAAATTTCCTATAATTTCATCAAAAAACTGAAAAGATATTGAGAGTTTTGTTTCAGCCAATCAGAGCGAAGCGCACGTGCATGCGCGTGAGTTCGTGCTAATTTGACAGTGTCATATTATCTACACTATTGATATGTCTTCATATAATGAGTTTCAAGTCATTTAGTTAAAAAATGCCAAAGTTATAGCTATATTAAGTATATCGGTCATTTCACTCATATCACGCGCACGCACGTGCATGCGTATGCGCGCAAAATGACCTTCGTTCTGCACACCTACACTACACACCTATTAACCCTAAAAAGGTTTTAGCTTAGTTGGATAAACAGTTTCTGAGAACACTCGCGGACAAAAAAGTACCGGAGAACAAAGAAGAAAAAAAAGAATAATAATAATAACTAGATACGATCTCGTTGCGAGCAACGAGAGGTCTTCCGTCCGATTCAGGAAAAAAAACTTGTAAAATCGAACTAAAAAGTTATTCAAAATTTTGATCACAAGAAGGAGTGAATCCAGGTCGCCAACGTGAATGCGCCTTTTTTTTCTCTTTTCTCCCCAACGCGCGAACCATTTAGCTATTGGGAATACTGTTTTAAGCGTAAATATTCGCACCTTTTCTTTGTACTGATCTATTAAAGAGGTGCAATAGCTTCAATGAAATTAATTAAATAAAACATTCTTGTCACCTTTATTTTATTTCGGCGTTAGGAAAGTATATTTAACACATTGTACACATTACATATCGTATTTAGCCCAGTAACACTAAAGCAGTGAAACGTAAATTAAGTTTTTTAAGATTGACACTGAATTGCAACGTACTACTACGTGAGAGTCCAAGTAGTTTTTTGCATTTCATGTATCCTTATGTCAGAATGGTTTAATCAAACACTCAGCTGCCTCCATAAGCCCCTACTAACGAAATGTCGGAGTTGACAGAGACAGCCGCCATCTTGAGCCCGCTTCAGATTTTCAAATATTAATATCTAGAGTTCAGATTAACCAATATTAAAACAACTTATATAGTAAGCATCAATAGAAGTGTCTCTATTAATATTCCAAAAATAAATGAAAAATATTGAAAAACGAAGAAAGTTGAAAATTTGGACTTTTTGAATTGGCTTCCGGTAGCGACAGGAAGTACTGACGACGAACGAAAAGTTGCGTCCTGGAAAGTATTGATCATCATCTATAAACTCTGAAAGTTTCACATTGATATCTTTTACCGTTTTTGAGTTTAATCGTGGACAAAATGTCGTTTTAAAATCAGGAAAATGGTCCAAAACTTGGCACCAGAGAGAAATTTCCAAAAACTATCTTGGAACTTTCAAGAGTATCTTACAACACATCTTTCCTGAAAATTTCATGTAATTCTATCCAGTAGTTGTCGAGAAATCGTGTCAGAAAAATAATAATAATAATAATAAGAAGAAACAGAGCAATAACTATAAGGTCTTACGTGAAGACGGAAGACCTTAATAATAATAATAATAAGAAACCGAGTAAAAACAATATGTTCCCAAACTCCGTTTGGGGAACATAATAAGAAACAGATAACCCTAAAAACAATATGTTCCCCAACTTCGTTTGGGGAACATAATAATAATAATAATAAGAAACAGAGTAAAAACAATATGTTCCCCAACTTCGTTTGGGGAACATAATAAGAAACAGAGTAAAAACAATATGTTCCCCAACTTCGTTTGGGGAACATAACTAGTGCTAATTGTAACGAGAACCGTTACAGATGTTCCCCAAACGCTCCACAACTTCATTTTGGTGCCTCATTCCCTCTAAGCTTCATTAAATAAACTAAACCCTATGCACCTTAAACTTAAACAATGTTTTTCCTAAAGTATACCAAGTATATAGCAAATCTTTGCATTGCATGTGCGTACACTTTCATGCATATGCGAAATGACCATATCATTGTATCTACATTATTAATTTATTTTAATATACTTTATATCAAGGCATTTAATAAAAAAGTATTCGAAAATACGCTGAATCAAGTGCGTTTGTAATTATACGTATTTCACATGCACGCACGTGCATGCATGTGCATGATTACCATACCCTTTTGTAGGGGTCCATTAAGACTATCTATGTTCTAAATCCCATCCTGTTTGGCTGAAAACCACGGGAATTATAGGCATTTAAAGTTTTAGCCAATCAGATTGCAGCGCACGTGCATGCGCGTGATTTCATGAAAACTATTTTGATCATATCGTAGGATATCTTAATGCATTACCATGTTTTAGATTTCAAAGTATTTCGTCAAAAAACGAATAAGATATTGAGATTTTTGTTTCAGCCAATCAGAGTGAAGCACACGTGCATACGCGTGAGTTCATGATAATTTGACCATGTAATATTGTCTAGAATACTAATATATTCTTATATTCGTTTCAACACATTTCATCAGAAAATAGAAAAGTTACGGCTATATCAATTATATTGGTCATTTTACATGTTGCACGTGCGCGCTCTTGCAAGCACGTGCGCGCAAAATGACCTTGATTCCGCTACATAACATGTCTACTTACCCTAAAAAGATTTTACTTACATCAGATGAACAGTTTACAAGATCATTCGTGGACAAATAAGTACCCAGGAAGAAGAAAAATAATAATAAGAAACAGAGTAAAAACAATATGTTCCCAAACTTCGTTTGGGGAACATAACTAGGAGACTTATTGTTCAAAGAACAATAAGAGGTCTTTCCATTTTCTTTAAATTTCAGATTTGTTTTAGATCTGACTCCTTAAAATTATATTCCATGAAAAAGAAACAAAAATTGTCTGAAAGCATAGAAAAAAATGAAAATAAAAAAAATTGGAATGACCATGACCTTTCACCTTGAAAAAATATTTCAAGGTCAAAGGTCAAGGGTCACAATGCAGTTGACCCCATGCTTCTATGACTTATAGAATACAAGTTATAAGGTTTAATAGTAAGTACAAAGAAGTTAAAGGGCAATAACTCATATAAGGGGTTATCAGATCCTTTAGCACTTATACAGTGAAGTTAGGCCTAAAGATCCTTAAGACATTAGTGAAGATTTGGTGTCTCTACGGTCTATGGTTTTGGAGGAGTAGCGATAACAAGGTTTTTCGCACAAGGGGCAATAACTTTTAATAGGGTTAATCTTAGGGGACAAGAATGATACATTTGAATTAGTTTTAAGAGTACATATTTATGATGCAAAGACAATATGTATATAATGAAAGACAAAAGAGATATAAAAAGAGCTAAATTTCTCATTTTTGGAATGACCTTGACCTTTTAACTTTACATGAATTTAAAGGTCAAAGGTCAATTAATCTTATGCAGTTGGTCCGGTGTCTCTACTACTTCTCGTTTTGAAAATTTTTAATTATTTGTAAAATTCAAAAAGTTTCAGGGGCAATAACTCATTGAAGGGGTCACCGAATGCTTTCGCAATGATTCATTGGAGTGTCTACTAAAATAGTCGAAGACAATAGTGAAGGTTTCATTTCTCTACGGTTTATGGTTTCGGAGGAGTAGTGATAACAAGCTTTTTTGTGAAAGGGGTAACAACTCCGAAAGGGATCAAAGTTCATACACGCAGGGTCAACTGAGTTTAATAAAAAGATATATAAAATTGTTACATTTTCCAAAAAATAATCACATTGTGTAAGAAAGAAGGATATGAAGATAACGAACAGTATTCAATCTCAAAGTCCATAAAACAACACAAAATAGGAGCAGAGCAAACACGAACCTCCGAAACATCACAGGTGGGATTAGGTGTCATGGAGGAGTAAGCACCCCTGTTATGCTTCAAAGTCGTTTTAAAAGATTTATTGTATAAGGACCAACAATAGAGGAGTTGTTTGCTAGCTGTATCTGACGATGTTGAAACAATTTATTTTTGTTCGCTGCTTGTTAGGGGCGTTATAATTTTTAAATTAACAGTCTAGTCATTTTGATTCTATTTGCAGATTCTTTTAATTAAAAAATCAAAATTTAATTGTTTTTCTGTTGTACCTAGATCAAGATTTATTTTTTGATCATGTGAGACCTTAATCGAGTTAGATATACATTTGCAATCAAAATTACCTATTACCTGATAGCTATATATTATGTATTATGTTAAAAGATACACGTTTTCATTACTGTTAAAATAAGCAGAGTTAAATATTATATTTTTGACAAGTTACTTCCTTGGAATATATTTCTCGAACATTTACAATGCTTTTTCTGTTTCAAAATATTTGGAGATTTTTCCTAAAAAATCTCGAACCAAGATGCAATTTAGAATTAAGTTTGGCATCATAATTAATGGTTTAGACGGAATGTGACACATGTGAAATGTTCCAATGTTCTGGGTTGATAATAGCTCAAAACATATGTTTTAATATCTTCTTTTTTTAATTTAAATATTTGCTAGGCCAAATAAGGTACTAGTATATCGTGGATCGAGTTCTTTATCTATGCAACTTTTGTTAAGACTGTTCAGTTGTGCTCAGTCGACCAAATCGTCTGGGTGACGTTAACATTTAAACTACAAATTATTCTTTACTTGAACATTTAATCTACGAATGAATCCTGACTTGAACACTTAAACTACGGATGATTTTTGACCTGAATATTCAAACTACGAATCACCGGTCACGGTAGCCTATTGGTAGAGCGTTCGCTTCGTGATCGGGAGGCCCGGGTTCGATTCTCGTTCGCGGCGCCGCGCATACCTAAGACGTAAACAAAGGTAGTGACTGTTCCTTCGCCAAGCGCTCGGCACTAGAAGTGAAAGTCACGGGTCTTTCGGATATGACCTTAAAAACGTAGGTCCCGTGTCACGGTAGGCGCTGGCACGATAAAGAACCCTCACTGCTCAATGGCTCTGAGTGCCGAGTATAGGTCTAAATTTGAAGCCCTTCACCAGCATACGGTGACGTCTCCATATGAGTGAAAAATTCTCAAGAGGGACGTTAAACAATATACAATCAATCAATCAATCAAACTACGAATGATTCTTGAACTGAACATTTAAACTACGTATGATTCTTGACTTGACATTTGAACTAATTATTCATCCTTATGATTCCTGTAGATTACACAAATACGTGTGACTTTTTAATATGAAAAAATATCGTATTCATACACAGGGTATAACATTTTTATCTTGACGTAAACATGCAAAAGTATGTGTAGTTTATTAAAATTATTAATGATTTATTTCTAGTAACTGGATTCGTGAATTAAATTCAATGCATTGCTATCTGCTCCAAAGCTGCTAAAATATGAAACCCTTTTTAAGATTAAAAAAAAGACAAAGTATATATACTACAAACTACTTATCTTCAATATTTTTGTTTCACTTAAACCTGGGGCCTCAATCTCATGATTTCATCGATTTTTCACTTATTGTTAAATGCAGCAAAAGTCACGAGTAGCCAATCATTTTTGCCGTAAGAAATCAAAGTTCCAGTCTTAATGCTTTTAAGCTGATACATCAGTTTGCTTAGCGTCACAACAACACAGTTGTTTAATTTTAAAACACGCGTCCAACATGAGCGGTCTCTGTGTTATCTATATATTAATTCCCCTTCTTACAGTGGCTCAAGCTACCAATTTTATTTCGCGGAAATTGACAGCAAAACCAGAGGTTGATAATACAAAGTCAAATAGCAAACTTCTGGGACAATATAATACTTATACGTTGATCGAGTGCGCTATGAAATGTCAGAAGGATTGTGGTCACTTATTCGGATATAATCCTCTGCTGTTGAAGTGCCGAATCCATCAGACTATCTTCACTTCCGGAATTTCAAACGAAGACGAATGGACTTACTACGGTAAGCCTTACTATTTCTCTATTGCTTATATTAAAAATAACGTTAGATACGATATATAAATTATTATGAATTATTAATTTCTCTCCCACAAAATATGGAAAAAACGCACTTTACGATAAATCGGTTATAATTATAGATAATTGGAAGCAGGACTCTTTATGACTCAATCTTTTATTTTTTCAAATCGTTTTAGTCCTTATGCTGTAATTATGTGTTCAAAATAGTATTAAAATTCTGGAAAGTTAGGCTTGCTTTCAAAATTTAGGTTTTTGCTCCAATCAATTTCTAAAACTAGATAATGAACAAGAGTATAGATTCATGAAAATATTCGATGTTATTGAATCAGAAAATGAATAAACCTGTCAATAAATTGGTTTCTCAAAATTTTTAAGTTTTTAATTTTTCCATATAGATTTCATAATAAAATTTTTCTTTCCTATTTCGATCATTAGACCTTTTAAAACTATTACAAAGCGTAAACCATTTACCTAACCTTAAATGCTTTTTGAAAACTTAGATGCACATTTTGAAAGGGGGGATAATTGCTATTGAACGAAGGCACCGAAAGAAGATGCATAGAATTATGCATCTTAATTATTGTTCCAATTCGTGATTAATATTTTCGTTACTTATATTAAGTTGTTCCTCCGTTGCGAGAATACCAGCTTTATTGTCACTAGGTTTGCTTTCAATTAGGTTTATGCAGAACATTTTGGAATTGAGTACCAATTCCTCTGAATGCATGTCTTTTAGTCGTTGTCATGTTTTTACTGAAGTTTTCTTATATCCCCGTAAATTCCAACTTAAAACTGCTTTTCAATCACAACTGTTTCTTGGTTGCATCTGTATAGTAAATGCTTTGCGTTTAGGAAACTCTCTTGTGCTCATCAGAATATACTGAAAGATAGGAGTTCCATTCAGTATTTCCCAAGAATTATTTACCTGTACTCACTAACTCAAAAAGCAAAGGAAAGTTTCTCAGATGAAATATACTTTTTATTTACACTTTTGTTGCCCTGAAAAGTAATGATTGGATTAAATAAAAACAATGGGGTTATATACAGCAAACCAAACTTTTATTCAAAACCCGCCAACAACATCAATAAAAAGATATACATGGATAGAAGGCTATAGCTAAAACGACGCTCAATTCAAAAATAAAGTTTTTGAAAAGTTAGATGTAGCACAAAGCATACTTAATTACTTTAAGACTATTATTTGTGCAAAAAAGGCGATAAATTAAGAAATTCAAGAGTAAATTATCATGAATGTTAACATTGCATAATTCAGCAATATTTTTACTGTGCCCTTCTTTAATAGCAAAATATTTATTTCCATAATATTCTTTTCAATAACAAAAACATGTTTGGTCAAATTATTGAGGTGTAATAACACAATGAACAAATTATCTTAAAAACATATGATACACATGCCACTAAAACATTTTCTTATAATAATCCTTCTCTTCTACTGTCAAAATATTTCTTCTGTTTTACTTACCCATATAATTTTCGGCAATTTTTCTCTTCCATACAAATTTCGGTTATTTTACTCTTCCACATAATTTTCGGTAATTTTACTCTTCCAATTACTAACCGATACTTAAAAAGGGGGAAAATGTGAACTGCAAAGTTAATGTTTTTAGACGATATTCTTATATGTTGGTTTGTTTACGATGCCATTATATCCCTTTGTTTACATGAGTCTTAATATTTGTCATAAAACTTTTGTTTCAAAATCATATTATACTTTTTTTTTCTCTTTTAGTTCTTCCTTTCGATTGCAAAAACATCCTTGACATTGGTTACAATAATTCAGGGGTGTTCGATATTTATCCAAGCTGTTCAAGTCCAGGGGCTACCAGTGCTTACTGCGATATGCAAACTATGGATGGAGGATGGACGGTATTATTTAGATCTTAAAATACTGTAAAATATCAAGTACTGTAAAATATTATAAAGTACTGTAACATATTGTAAAATACTGTAACATATTGTAAAATATTGTAAATTGCTGTAAAATATTGTAAGATATTTTAAAATACTGTAAAATATTGTAAAAAAAAAAACTGTAAATAACGCACTTAAAAAAAATCTGGGCTTAGATTGTAGTGATAGACTGCAATATTTTATATTTCTTTCGAAAAAGTGATGAATTGATCTACCCTTATCCAGAACGAAGATAAGACAGTTAGAAGAACCCTCGGCCCAATTCTTTATCGTTCCTATCAAAATATAAGTATTTACATAACTTGTATGACATGATATACTTTCTGTCGATAAATCTGAGTTAAAGAGAAATAAATGCAAAAATCGAGAATTTTTTTTCCAGAAAAAAAATAACGCACCCTTTAATACTAAGGTAGAGGGGTTCAGAGGTAATGTCGCATATCTAAACTGACTGTCTTTTGGCGAAAGTAGCTTTGCAAAATCAAATACATTACAATAGAAAAGCTCAAATAAAATACAAAAGCAATTCAGCCTCTTTATACTAATCAAAAGACCATTGAAAAGGTTATTTTATTGCACGTGAATTGATAAACATTTTTTCATACTTCTAAATACTTCAATGTAAAGTGTGTTAATTTGGTCCAAAATTCAACGCACATTGAAAAACATTTATTTTTCAAAGTCCGTTGTAACAGACACCAACACTTACATGTGTATTGGAGGATTACAAATTTAGACTTGTATTCGACATGGTCGGTATGGTATTCTTTGACCATGGTGGGGGGTGGGGGTGGTCGTTTTCCTTCGAGCACTTGCTGTAACAAGGGAACTCGATTTATACAGTCTCATTCCATTCTCCATGCCCTGCAGTGGGATTCGAATCTTATTAATTTAATTTTAAAATGTGTGAATGGTGTTGTAAATTGAAAGACAAAAGGAGTCCGGAGATACCATTTCTTTTCCTAGGGTTAGAAAAACATGTTTGTTCAATCTTTATTAGTCGCCCGGATTGTGCAATTGTTAGAGCGTCTGCTCTACAGTCGCGAAGTAAGGACTCGATCCTTACGTCGCGGGTTCGAATCCCACTGTGGGACGTGGAGACCGGTCCTCCGGATTAGACTGTATAAACCGACGTCACGTGTCGCAGTAGGTGTTGGCACGAAAAATATCCAACATTGCTCTATGGCCCTGAGTGACAAGTAATGGACAAAAATTATAGCTCGGCTCCGCAGGCAAGTGGTGGCGTCTCCATATAAGTGAAAAATTCTCGAGAGGGACTTATAACAACATACAATCAATCAATCTTTATTACATGCCGTGCAAATGTTTGACACAGTAATAATTGAAGAAATGTTTATTTCAAAGGCAATTCAAAAGAGGTTAGACGGAGCCGTAAGCTTTAAGAGGACGTGGGCAGAATATAGGACTGGTTTTGGTGTACCGGAAGCGGATGTTTGGATTGGTAAATTTAGATCTTAGATCGCCGCTACATAGGACAAATGATTATTATACATATGTTTGACCAGCTCATTAAAAGTTTATTTCAAGACTGCATAATTATGCTTTTGGCGAAATTCATTCACCGCGTGTGATAATGAAATATCAAATAAATAGGAAGTTGATTATGCAAGAAAAAGAAATAAGAGGTCAGAGATACAGTAAAGTAAAAAATCGATGTTCATACCTAAAAGGTTTAAAAAATGAAAATAAAAAAGGAGGAATAAGAAATGAAATTAATGAAATAAACACACATTGACTGCTTTGAAGTATATGTAAAAGAGTTTATACTTAAGCATTTTGAATATTTTTGAACCTTCTTTTAAGATTTCTTTTCAATATACAAAAATGAAAAAAAATGTACAGAAGTACAATTATTAACTATTATTAAAAATATATCTTAATACAGGAAATGACGTAATCCATCAATTGACCAATGGAAGGCCTTCATACCTCTATATTTGGATCACACTAGACGACGGAAGGAATCTGTATGAGTTGTATGATCAGTTCTCTGTTTCCAGTGAAGCAGAAAAATATAAACTATTTTTGTCGGGACTTGCCACCGGGACCTTAGGTAATGAAATCTAATTAATTATGTATAGAATGGACAGGAGAGAGAGAGATAGAGAGAGAGAGGGATTGAAATCATTAAAATAATTTATAATTCGGGAAAAAGTAATTTTAATGATACCTGTAACACAACTGTTTCTTTATATTTTTAAATTTCATATCTGTTATATACATACATTTTCATCCGCCCATTAGATGAGTATTCAATTTAAGTAATTTTGTTCTTTCTTCCTCTAATCACAAAAGATTTTCTGTTTTAATGTTTCTCAACGTCTAAAAGCTCCCATTGGCCTATTTTAAATTAGACAGAATGCCCACCGGGCACTTCTTACTTTACAGGTAAAGTACATGTAGCTTATTTATTCAGTTGTTCCTTATCTCCATATTTCATCATTGTCTTCTTAGTTCAAGTATTTGTTTCCAATAACCCTCAATCTTACTATTAAGAATAAGTATGTTATATTTTAAATGATGGAATCGAACAAAGATGTCTTCTAGTCTTCTATGTTCTCTATGTACACGTGACACACATACTTTTTCAGATCATTTAATTCTTAATTTAGGTACCTATCTTCCATTGTCCTCAGGTTGACTATTGATAAAAGGTGTGTTATATTTTAATAAAACATGGCATCAAACAAGGCGGTCTTTTATGCCCCTTTCTCTATGTACCTGTGACAAACCTATTTTATTGAAATCAGTCCATTCTCTTCGTTAGAAGTACACTTTCCACTGTCCTCAATCGGACTATAAACAATAAGTGTGCTATCATACAGTTAAAGTATATCATTGAGAGAGTTGGGAAAATTCCAGTTCCCCCTATTTTTCCCGAGGCGAAGCCGAGGAAAATTGTCCTGATCGAGTGGAAGAGGAATCTTGCTAACTCCCTCAATGATATACTTTTTCACTGTTTTATTATACCGACACAAAAGTAAAAAAAGCCTTTGGGGCGGGAATTACCTCACTTGACTAACGCACGAGGATTAGGCCAATAACATATACCGACACAAACATAAAATCTAGAGGATTACGAATAACTGGAAATTTGCCCTTCCGTAAGATATGCTCCGTGCAGCGAACATTTTGAACAATGCGGTAAAGGACGTTTTAGTATCTTTCCGTTTTATAAAGTTACTGAGGAAAATGAACAGTTACGGCGGGCCAAAGAACAATATTTCATTGATAAATTTAAGCCTAAACTAAACAGATAAATGTTCTGATTTAATCAATGACTGTTAATATTGTTTTTTAAAATTTATTAATTATTGATTGTTATTGTGTAAATATGTATCATTTACAGTGTCAAGTCTATTTAATTTGGCGCTTTCTACGGACATATTTTGCGCCAAATTTTAACGTTGTCCTTTAATTATGACGTCATAATAACGACGTTATCATGTCATGTTGCTATTGTTATTCAAAATCCACTGAAGAGCCGAATGGCGAAAGCGCTTTGGAATAAAATGTGATCATCTTTTCCAAACTCTGGATTATTTATATATATATATATATATATATATATATATATATATATATATATATATATATATATATATATATATATATATATATATATATATATATATATATATACATGATGTAATTGTGGATTATTTCAATGAAAAAAATTAAAAGAAGTGATTTGTTTATGTATTTAGGGGTTTCTGAGGTATCTGTACAATTGTTGTAGGATATAAGTAAATATTATTGTTCTTTTTAATTAAAAGAAATATATTTCTTTGTTTATGCTCTGCAGATGTGGATCATGGAAGAGAAGTCATAGACTAGCAATTCTATAGACGATGACGACAGAAGTGTGACAAAATAAACTTTTTCTCCTTGTGTTAATCATTTGGTCTTTATCAATTTGATTTTGACAAACACGTTGCATAGATTTTTTTTTTTTTTGGGGGGGGGGGGGGGGATAAACAACAAAAAAAGGAAATACCAGGGAAAAACCAATGCTTACCCAAAATCTAAATTCAAAGGAAAGAGGGGTGCGAACCAATATTTCAATGAAAAATCATTATTAAATTAAGAACAAAAGTTATTGATTTGAAGAAATGTTAACATTTTATTAATATTTCCGGAAAAAGTGGGAACTGTAGAACCCCCAAGCCCAAAGTCCCATGCTTTTAATTACGTGCGTGTTTTTAAGGTAGGTCGCGGGTTTGCTTTTGTCATCAATTTTGGTACACAATTTTGACGATTCGAGCGGTTGTTTTGTGCACATTTGATTATGACGTCAGTTACGTCACAAAGGCAACGTCACGTTGTTTCCCGTTTAATTCTCTGCAAATGACTTCAAGTCTGTATGAATTTAAAAGTAGATTTAACACAAAGAGCATGTTTATGTACGTAAACGTCGTACATGTATTATAATTAAATTTCAGTCTGAATTCTGGTGTGACTCTTCGGAATAATTAAATACAATACAAAATGAAAGCAATAAAAAATATTTGAAGTGTAACTAAACTGCTAAAAGTCAATCGGAATAAATTAGCGTAAAAGTTCTGGCTTTCAGAAAGAAAGTTATCATGAATAAAAAATTGCTTAGCGAGAAACTTGAGGGAATGTATGTGCGCAAGTTATTTAAAACTCAGGGGAAATTGACTTCAAATCAAAGCCGGGGCGAAAATATGCGTATACTTTTCAGGATGAAAATTAATCCACATCACTAAAAACGGGTTATATTTAATTACAAGTATTTTCCTGTTTTGTTTTTTTAATTATCATTATTGATATTGGTTGGTTGTTATGTATTTAAATCTCGTGCACTCGCCTTATTTTGCTTGCTAATAAATTGTGAAAATGCATTTAAAAATCAAATGTATTTAAACACCTGGATTTTAAGACATAAACACTGAAAACAATTTACAAGTATAATTTTTTTCTATATATTTTTTATGACAAAAGCTCAACGTGTAAAAGCTAAATGCAAGTGTTTTACATTTTGCGTATTGAAATTTAATTCAGAAAATTCGAAATTAAAAAATGCTTGAAATTTAGAGCCAAATACTATAGCTTGCGACTTATACAGAAAGAACATTGCAGGTACACCCCCACCCCCGCCCTCTTATTTCCTCATTATAGGGATGTTTTCCTACCGTTTTCAAGTAAAGTGATGAAATTTTTGTTTTATGCCTGAAATCCTATTGAAATGCATTTCCTAAATATACAGGTACTAATATTTTTTCACTCGCGGTGAACATTGTCGCTGCATGTTAATATCGCTGCACGAGGATTATTTATATCGTTCATTCTGACTTTGTGATCAGAATATTTATAAATTTCACAATACTAGTGAAAATATGTTGCTGATCGTCCCAATATGTCTCCGCAATAAATGAAATGATGAATAAAATTAAATTTTGTATCGATATCATCTTTTAATTCGTGCATATTCCATAGGTCAATATATTTATACTCGTAAGTACTGTAAACGTGACTACGTTCAACAAATGACGTCGTAGATAATAACGCCATGAACGCCAAATTTTAGCATTTTAAAAGAAAGCTTTGAAATTATTTAGCAAAAAATCTAGCGAGAAGACATATTGATTTTTTTATATTAATGGTTTTGATTTAACCTCATCTTGACATTTTGAAATTCCTGAATAATTCGTCTACATCTTTAAAAAGTTATCCAACCTTTTTAAAAGAAATTATTTTCACAAAATTGGCTTAAAAACGTCATTTCCCTATATATTTCAATGGTAATAGCGTCAAAAAGGATTAAAAACTATACCGCGTTTACAGTACTATAACATTAAAACTACTTAGGCAAATTTAATAAAAATTGCAGATGATACGCTTTAAATTCTAAGGAACATTTTATCAAATTTTCAGGATATGTTTTCACGTAAGAATTTTTATGCAGTAAACCCGCGACCTACCTTAAATAATAAAGAAATAACAATGAAAGATTACGTTTTAGACGTTTTGCTGATTAAGAGCCATTCTCTGTTATGATTTGAAATTTTATATAGGAGCTGTGGCACGCATAGTCTCAGAATTTCTCCAAACTCTCTATTATAAAAGGCATTGATACCCTGAACTGAAATCAGGCAAAAATTGGTTGCTATGTTTTATAGTTACCATGGCAACATGTCTTAAAGTTCGAAAAATGGCATTTTTTAACATGTTTAGAGCCCCATAGTTAACATTTGCGGCAAAGCAAACAATTGTTAATGACTGTTTCCAAAAGTTGAAGGTAAGATGTCTCGAATGCATGATAAACATGTTTGGTAAATCAACTATTACATACGTTACTATGGTAACAAAGAATTCAAAAGTAAAAAAA
This sequence comes from Saccostrea cuccullata, assembly GCF_032062105.1. NCBI lineage: Eukaryota > Metazoa > Mollusca > Bivalvia > Ostreida > Ostreidae > Saccostrea > Saccostrea cuccullata. Next base: position 13,428 of record NW_026926841.1, on the reverse strand, counting down.
ATATTCATTGAATTTTATGAAGTCATACTCGTAAAAATGAAAAGCAATTATAGGATGAAATGTTACCAAATAATAGAAAAAAGAGCCTTGAAACACATACCAAGAAAAAATATGATATTTCATTTTGGTTGGCAATGGTTGCCAAGGTTTTTATGCCCGAGAGAACCTTCAAAGTAACACTATGTATGTTTAAATATGATCCTATCTTTTAAAAAAAGCACATTTCTTCATAACTAATGATCAATTTTATAAGATGTTGGTGTGCTCCAAATTTTCGCATTTCAAAAAATCCATATTAGATTCTTTAAATAGAGCGTTGCTATGGAAATAAGCAGAAAATATATGCTTAAAAACCTGAAAAAATATTTTGTTTCCTTGGATACGTACCCTTAAATGAAAATTCCCAAAACTTTTATGATTGATATTTATTAACAGCTAACTTGACTTTTAATTTTGACTATCATCCAATCTCTAAGTGGATGCAAGAAGTTGGCACACAGGGTTTAATATTGATATAAAGTTCAAAAAATCAAACATTTTCCCTTCTTGGTAACCATAGCAACAGTGTTGTTTTATTCATCAAATTTTATCAATATATGATAATTAACTTCAGTTCTAACAGATAAGACTATTCCAGCCGAGCTCTTTAATTTGTTTCTTGATTAAATGGCAATTTAATTCTTAATGCAGCGGAAAAAAATTTACTTTTAAGCACTGGTACTTTGTTTCCATGGTAACACTACAAAGTAGCAATTATACCTAATTTTTCTTATGGTTTTGGTGTTGCAAGGTCCAAAGGATGCATATTTGCCAGTCTTGAATTTTCATGTTTTTCCTCAAGACAGTAGCATTAACCCAATCTTAGTTACTGGTTTTGCATGGTTACACTGTGTTACCATGGCAACCATAAAAGTTATTTATAGAATAATATTGCTTATACTTATATACTTAAGGTCAAACATTTTCATTGTTTTTCTTAAGTCAATGATTGAGTTTTAGCATGTAACACCTACCATTAGTGAATATGGAGTGTTTTTCAGCATATTTCAGCATTTTAAATGTATTCCAAATGTACCCTTGGTTACCACTTACTTAGAGATATATTCTAAAAAGTTTCTTCATAGTATAAGTGACATCAAGGTGTCATGTTTTTGTTAGAATGGTTTGTTTGCTTTTTCTAGTGTTTATTAAGCCACAGTCAGGATTTAAAGTGGCTGAAAATCTCGATTTTTCAAATTTTTCAGGCTGTTGCCATAGCAACCAAGACACTTAGCAACGAAATTTTGTTTGATATTTGTTTCTGGTGTCAAGTACTAAGCATGGGTGAAGTTTCATCAAAATCGGTGACCATGCGTGGCAACGAAGTTTAAGTGGTTACAGAGAATGGCAATTAACTTTTCTGTTTTTTTAAACATTGATTGAACAGTGTAAATGCTGTAAGTGTTTTAAATAAATTTGAATCAAAAACATTTTGTTTAAACTTTCATGTTCTGCCATCTGAAGACAGATAGGCACAACATTAATCATAAAGCAGATGTATCGACGCCGACAACAGAAGTGTGACAAAATTATCTCTTATCAATCTGATTTTAACAAGCACGTTGCATATGATTTGACGGAGTACAATTCTATGAAGGTTATTTTTTTTTCAAAGAGAGATTTATCTCCTATTATACATCTTCTCAATGTAATATAAACATAACAAATAAGTAATGAGTTTCATAGTCCCTATTCCTAATCATGCTGTAACGTGTCACAATCTTTAATTTATTAAAATCGCAAGTAGTTGACGAAATGTGTAATTTTAATTTTTTTTCACAAATTGTTATGCTTTATTATCTTATAAATGGAAATATTACAAACGACTGACGACACTTCTTTGCGAGTGAAAAAATAAGGTAACTTGATATGATAAAGTATTTTTTAAGTATCAACAAACAATAAAGAGATCATTGTGGCCCCGCCCTACCCCCGGGGGTCATGATTTTTACAATTTAATATCTACACTACCCAAGGATGCTTCCACATAAGTTTCAGCTTTTCTGGTCCAGTGGTTCTTGAAAAGAAGATTTTTAAAGATTTGTTCTATATATTTCTATGTAAAACTTGGATTCCCTATTGTGGCCCCGCCCTACCCCCGGGGGTCATGATTTTAACAATTTAATATCCACACTACCCAAGGATGCTTCCATGTAAGTTTCAGCTTTTGAGGCCCAGTTGTTCTTGAGAAGAAGATTTTTAAAGATTTGTTCTATATATTTCTATGTAAAATTTGAATTCCCTATTGTGGCCCCGCCCTACCCCCGGGGGTCATGATTTTTACAATATAATATCTACACTACCCCAGAATGCTTCTTCATAAATTTCAGCTTTTTTGGCCCAGTGGTTCTTGAGAAGAAGTTTTTTTAATGACCCCACCCTATTTTCGTATTTTCTTGATTATCTCCCCTTGGAAGGGGTCTTGGCTCTTGATTTTAACAATTTAAATTCCCCTTCACCCAAGGATGCTTTGTACTAAGTTTGGTTAAAATTGGCCCAGTGGTTCTTGAGAAGAAGTTGAAAATGTGAAAAGTTTACAGACGGACGGACGGACGGACGGACACACATTTGGTTATATATTGGGTACATCAAGTCCAAGTCCTATTGGATACTGCTTATTGGATACAAAAAAAGTGTACACACGAGAGAGCATTATTTGGGTAGTTACTGTTCAAATCTTATTGGATATTAATCCTTGTGTCCGTATTTAGGTCTTTCCACCTTTCTGTGGAAAGACCTATTGATATTCTTCTGTTTATTATTATTCTTTTTTTTTTTTATTATTTTTCCGCCGCATGTTTTTGAGTTTCAAGATTTATCGAAAAGATTTATAGACCAAAAGAATGTACTTCGTAAATGATTTTCGCAGTTGACCCTGCGTATATGAACCTTGACGTCTCAAGGAGTTATGACCCCTTTCGCAATAAATGTTTGTTATCGTTTCTTCTCCGAAACCATAAAACGTAGAGTCACAAAACCTTTATTAATGTCTACGACTAATTTAGTAGATGCTTCAATCTGTCTTTTTGAAAGAATTCGTAAACTCCTATTATGAATTATTGCCCCTGAATGTTTGCGATGTTTATGAATGTCAAGATCTTTTCTTAAATGACAAGTCGTAGAGACATGGGACCAACTGCAAAAGGTTCATTGACCCTTGACCTTGAAATTTAAGTCAAGGTCAAAGGTCAAGGTCATTCAAAGTATGAAAAATTAATCTCTTTTAATAACTCTTTTGTTCTTCACCAAATTCTTAACATCTTTGCATCTTTAATATGTACTCTTAAAACCATTTTAAAGATTTCAGTCTTGTCCCCTAGGATTGAATCCCCTAAAAGTTAGTGCCTCTTTCAGTGTAAACCCTTGTTATCGCTACTCCTCCGAAACCGTAAACCGTAGAGGTACGAAACCTTCAACAATGTCTGCAACTAATTTAGTACATGTTTCATTCCATAAGTGCGAAAGAATTCGTAAACCATTTTAAGCAGTTTTTGACACTGACAGTTTCTCATGTTTACGAAGAACTGAAAACTTCTTAACGACAAGTCGTAAAGACATGTGGACAATGCATGAGATCTTTCGACCTTTGACCTTGAGGATAAGGTCAAGGTCAAAGGTCAAGGTTATTGCGAAAGTATCCAAATTGCTTATAAACTTTTTTTTGGGGGGGGGGTGGGGGGGTTTAAATGATCTTGACCCTTGATCTTTGATCTTGATCCTAACTCAAATTTATTTCAATTTGATTTACATTTAATATCAATCGAATAATTAATAGGAAAAAAAAAAAAAAAAAAGCGAATTTTCCTCTCAAATAAATTTCCACGCTCTCAGTGACACAGTTTTCTTCATGAAAAGCATGTTTCAAGTTTAATTTATGCTGATAACTATTAATACAATCCAAATAGAGATGATTATTTAATCTTACCTATGAGTTCACCATATCTGTCAAAACGAACGCGCCTATATTTTCATAAATAGTAAACACATTGCCGACACGGAAGTTCGAATGTATCATAAGCTCTGTATGATTAACTCAATCTATTCAAAGTATAAACAAACTCAAATGATTTTTTTAATAGGAATTCGGCATTTCCATTATACACCAATCGTGTTTCTCAGAACTATTCATTATTCCTCTCTATGTTCCATCACAAACAAATAAATACACGTGTTTCTGTACTATTTAAAAACGCACGTGTGTCTATTTTTGTTTAAATCCATGTGCTTTCAATTCGCCTGTCAATCTGAAGCTCCCGAGTTCGAATCCGGCGGGAGGCACATTTTATTTGGATTTTTTTTTTTTTTTTTTTTTTTTTTTTTTCAACCCAAAGGACACGGGAACACTTAAAAAGGTGGAAAGACGTCTCATTGTTCTCTGAACAATTAGTTTACTAGTTTATTGGGTTTTTTCTTATTGTTTTTTATTCATTCCAAGTTTATTATATATTTAATATTTGCTGGTAAATTCAGACAAGACTGAAAACCTTTGGATTTGAACCCATATTTTTGTCAATTTCTGTGATAAAGCTCTTTTATTGTAACAACTAACTAATTTGTTCTTAGCAATAAGGATATACACCTGTATATTCCAAATTCTCTAATATTAAAATATATGAATACCTAAGTGCAAAAAAAAACTGAATTGTGCAAACACAACTAAACATATCTCAGACTCTGTTTAACCTTTGTTGAATAGCAAAAATAAGTATTTAAGGAAAACCTTTTTTTAGTCATGACCAGTTAATAATAAGCAAATGCCCATTACATGTTGGGCAGAATGAAGGTATCCAACAGGCATTGGACAGGTGTCCAATACCTGTTGAGTTGAATTTTGACGATGGGATTAAACTACCCAAGAACAATTGAACATGTGTACATTGTCCAATTCTATTTGGGTTTCTTGAATTTCCTCATCAAAATACAACCCAACAGGTAATGAACACCTGTCCAAATCCTCTTGGATATCTACATCCCACCCAACAGGTAATGGACACTTGTCCAATTCTTTTTGGGTTTCCTGAATCTCCTAATCAAAATACAACCCAACAGGTAATGGACACATGTCCAACTCTTCTTGGATATCTACATCTCACCCAACAGGTAATGGACACTTGTCCAATTCTTCTTGGGTTTCTTGAATTGTTTCATCAGAATACCACCCAAAAGGTAATGACATCAGTCCAACTCCTCTTGGATATCTACATCCCACCCAACAGGCAATGGACACTTGTCTAATTCTTGGGTTTCTTGAATTGCATCATCAAAATACAACCCAACAGGTAATGGACACCTGTCCAACTCCTCTTAGATATCTACATCTCACCCACATGTAATTGAAACTTGTCAAATTCTTCTTGGGTTTCTTGAATTGTTTCATCAGAATAACACCCAACAGGTAATGGACATCTGTCCAACTCCTCTTGGATATCTACATCCCACCCAACAAGCAATGGACACTTGTCTAATTCTTGGGTTTCTTGAATTGCTTCATCAAAATACAACCCAACAGGTAATGGACACCTGTCCAACTCCTCTTGGATATCTACATCTAACCCAACAGGTTATGGACACTTGTCCAATTCTTCTTGGGTTTCTTGAATTGTTTCATCAGAATACCACCCAACAAATAATGGACATCTGTCCAACTCCTCTTGGATATCTACATCCCACCCAACAGGCAACTTGTCTAATTCTTGGGTTTCTTGAGAATCTCCTCATAAGAATACTACCCAACATGTAATGGACACCTGTCCAATTCTTCTTGGATATCTTCATCCTTCAATAGCTTCAATAGTATATAGAAATTAAAAGGTATTGGACATTCTTCTTGGGTTACTCAATTTTTTTTTCATAAGAAAGAAAACCCAATAGGTTTTGGACATTGGTTCAACTCCTCTTGGATATTACATCCCAGCATTAGAATAAAACCCAACAGGTAATGTTTACTTGTCCAATTCTTCTTGGGTTACTTATACCCTTCATTAAAATTGTCAAATTTGTCTTAGATATTTATACTCTTGCATTAGATTGCAAACCCAATAAGTATGACATTTACCTTCCCAAGTTGAATTCAAATTTATCTGCATAAGCATACATAAGTCCAAAACATATTTGATACTTTAATTCTAACATTCCACATCGCATTCAGTGTACACTTTACAAATGATAGGAAATATATAAGCATTTTGTACCTAAAATATTTGGCTTTTAAAGAACTTTATAACCATGTTTGCAAAATTTAAATTTAAATATTGGAACTTGGAGCAAATCATTACAGGTAGAGCAAGATGCTGAAAAACATATTGATAAATAGATCACACCCTTGATAAAATATTTGCCTTCAGTTGCTAAGATTGTGTTGTATTATATGGAAAATTTCTATAATTCTGTTTATTACAGATACATGTACAATGCATATTTTCCCTGTAATAATAAAAATACTTTTGAGATGTAAAAGAATGGATTTAATAGTCACCGATGTTAAAAGATATTACATGTATCTCATTTATCTGGTTTGGAAATCACAAACTTAGTTTTGAAGCCAATTAAACAGTGCCGCACCAGAAAACTCAGTTACAAGTACAATGAATGAATTCGTTATATCAAAACTTTAAAATAATGGATGCACTATGTCCAAATCTTTTTGACAAATCGGGATAAAAATATTAAATCAAATCATCACTGTTATACGTCTTAGAGCAAGAGAAAAGTCATTACATGCCCAAATTTTACATGTAAGGCTTTGATCCTATATTTCAATAAATGTCAAAATGATTTTATATTTGTTTCTCTTCCATACTTTCTTCTTCAGGGTCTCTCATGGCCTATACTGTATGATACCTCCATTGACCCTGCTCTTTTATATTGCCATATGTTTATCCAGTAGCAATGGTTATGCTCAGGCAATCTTTGAAATATTCCTCATTTCATGCATCTCCTTCAAATCTGCCTCTGTCCTTTTTATTCATTCTGCAATTAGATAAAGGCATTTCTTTGCCGGATAAAACATGTTTTTCTTGACTACAGTAAGATCACCCTTTATGTTGATTAAACCCAACCAAGAAGTAGAAGTATATTTCTTATTCAGAAATATGTATTGATAAATAAAATGGAGGAAAAACTAAATTCTATCAACTCTTTTTTGTTTCTTCTATGTCTAACTGCATCTTCATCCTATCCCCCATCTGCCATAATTTTATCAAAATGGAATCATCATTCAACACACAAAACGATTTTGCATATTAATTAGACAGTTTGTTAGTTTCTGATTGTTAAGAAAGAGATTTTAAAAATATTTCACAACTATTCCTTGCAAATTTTAGACTTCTAATGTAACACTATCAGTACATTAGGGGTTCATAATCTTCAAAAACATTTCTACATTTAATGATAAAGCTTTCACATTAGTATTGTTTTTAGCTCAAAAAGGTTCTGCTAAAGAGGATTTAAAATTGACCCAAACCTTACTAACAGCTTTGAAATTATATTGACAGGGACAGAGACACTTGACACTCCATCCCCCTTTCCTGGAGTATGATTTGCACAAAATTTAATTAAAATTGACTAAGCTGGATAGAAGTTGAAAATATGAAAAATTACAGTCAAACAGAATCTGAATAACTTTCACCACATCAGACATGAAGTAGTGATCCTTAAATAAAATACACCTACAAGACGATGCTATTTTATTCCTTTGAAGTGATATCTAGTATTGTTTCTTTTCCTGTATGCCACCTCTATCAGAACAAAATGTTATACACGTATTAACATAACCTATGACCGAATAGTACCATGGTATTTACTTTACAATTAATTAAGTTCTGGAACCAAACCCCAGATGCCCTTAAAACAAATGATTCAAAACTGGCAAAGGTAAAGGGCATCTGAAGAATATAAAATAAAATGATAGTACAAACAAGAAAACAGTGTGCATGGAAATATTGGCAAACACTAGAATAATTACTAAGGTACTTTCTACTAAGGTACTTTCTCAAACTCAACATGAATACTAAAGAGGTTTTATGTAGCTGTATTGCACATACCAAAAGCTTTCCTGCCATTAAAGGTTGGTTGCCTAGTAGTTATGTAGTATGTACAAGTTTTTCCCTCTATTTCTTATAATTTAAGAAGCTAAAATGTCTCAAATCGTATGGTTGGCATGAAGTATTCCTGATCATTTTACTGATTACTTACAACAATGTACAATTGTCCTATTTCTGAGGGTCATCTTCTGATGAGTGTGTTCTCTGCTATGTTCACAATTGAAGTTCCTGTTTGACCTGTTACATATTGAAAATCCTCAATGATCATGATTATGGTTTAAATTTCCATTGCAATTATTGATTAATTTTATTAAAAAAATTTTAAACCAATTTATTGTAAAAAATACTTAGGAAAATATTTATGAAATATCAATGGAAAAAAGGAATCAATATCTCTAGTTATCCTAAAATCACAAGTAAGCATTAATCATATCAATTCACATACGTAAACCCATTAGCTTTTTGTGCTATTAAATCATAGTCATCGCTGTGCAATAAAGGAAATCAAGTACTAATCCACAGCTTGGTGGCAATAAAGTTACTATCCCCGAGTAAAAAGTGACAAGCCCAAATATAGAGGCAAAAACTAAAAAGTAACATTTAAAAAAGTTCATCGTGAATAAAGTCAGGGTATTAACTACAGATGGTTCTTTTTAAAATTAAAGTTTAATTTAATTTTCGCTAGTAAAATTTAATCATATATAAATTAATGATTTAAAAAAATGAAAAAAGATTTTCAATATTCCTTTTCTGGCCATTCACTAGTTCGTCTAATTAAAACGAAGCAAAAATCATTTTGTTTTCATCTTGAATCATTTAAAGCCATATATGGCGTATGTACAATGAAAATTATTAGACTGAAATTATAATAACTTATTATTTGTATCAATAATTATTTAAACATGATAAAGATAGAAATTTTCCGTAAATTACAAAATCTAAGTCAATTGCGTTATAAAGATATCAAAATTTAATTTGGATTCTCGAAATTTTCTCCGACTTGGAAGAAAATACAAAAGATTTAAATAACACATTACAGAGAAGATAAAATCGTATTATTAGATGAAACGAGGTGTTCTCCGTGCTCCGAATTGTATGAAAAGCTTTAATTTAAATGTATTAACTATATTTCTTTACTTAAGGGGGCCTACTATAGTTTTATCGTGTTAAAACTACATTCTTTATTATCATCTCAGCTAACTTTGCGATTGTAATATTGTCTACATGAACCGATAATTTACAGCTGATTTATGAACACACGATTGTTAAAATTTTCATTTCCCTTTCCAATATACATTGTCAGAACATACTTAGTTTGTTATGATATAAAATTAAATAATTAACACTTTCGATTTATTAAAGATTATCTAACAATATACGATTATTTACTAAATACTTCTCGCCCTCAAGAGAATTAAAAAGACAGAGAAAATTCAAAATACATACAAGTGCAACTTAGGATTCATTGTTCCGATATATATGTATTTTAATTTTGGGCACAATTGTTTTCAAAATTACATTAAAATCAATTTTCCTTAAGCAAGAAGCCAGCAATAGATAAATATCAATCGAATAAACTTACCTTTTCTCTTGTCAATCAGACAATCTTGTTGACATTAAGTGTTTCTTAGTCGCCATATTTTTTTCCATGAAAACAAACGTTGTTATGATCAGGATCAACGGAAGTTGATTTTCGGAACTCTCAAGAATTTAGAGTTCCGAATGTAAAACTGAAACACAAAACACGGTGCATCCGTGAAAGCAACTTTTTTGGACACTTTTTTGGACAAATCGTCGTGTCCAAGTTTTGTTGGGTACTAACCTGCAAATACCCAATTAGGGTGTTTTAAGCATATTCAGCGACACTTCTTATTGGGTATACCCAATAAGCAAAAAGTACCCAATAAGTACAATCTTGGCATGAAAAATACCCAATAAATGCACTCTCGTAAACACGGACAGACGGACGGACAGACGGACGGACGACGGACACCGGGTGATCAGAAAAGCTCACTTGAGCTTTCAGCTCAGGTGAGCTAAAAACTCAATAAATATTTCCAGTGCATTCTTAACCTAGATATATTTTTTCAATACATATAGTACAGTTTTGGATATATATGATAAATTTAAAGTTCAAATGATAGAAGCTATTAAATAAAACAATGACATCAAAACAAACATGCTGTTCTTCATTTTCTGCTTAATATGAACATCACATGACCATATTTTGCTGATATATAGAAATTATTTAAAAAAAAACTTAGCTACTTTATGCTTGTGCTCACACATTATAAACGTTTGATGCACTTTTTTATAGAAACAAACTTGCTCTAGTTTAATATTTTAACAACACAATTCTGTAAAATATATGCCTAATGCCGATAAAGAATTGAAATAATAGGATAAACAACGAATGAAAACTGACAGAAGTGGAAATTTATATTTTAAAGATAAAAAATATTCACTTTAAAGTCTGAGAGAGACTCACATCATAAAATGTAAACCTACTGAATGGCACAGATTTTATACAATAGATATAGACATTTATATTTCGGATTTCGGGGGGGGGGGGGTTCAGCTGTATCAGCAAGTAATGTTGATATACTTCAAATTCATTTTTATTAATAAAAATAATTAATTCATTGGTCAGAAAGTCAAACTGTCAAAAAGTATAGTTCGCTTGATTTGATAATGAATCACCACTGACCACTAACCGGTAAAACAACTGTAAGGCAAATAAAATTAAGAAATATGCATTGGTTAATCTTGATATTTTTGAAATGCTCACTGCATACATAAATTTACCTTCTGTCTTCATTGTTTAAGAAGTCTAGCCTTCTTTTCTTCTTCCAGACTGTAAAACTTTGATGAAATCTTTCACCAGAAATGTTCATGCACAATGTTTACTAAATACACATTGTACCTCCAAACGTTAGAGAGTAGTTCAAGGGAAGTAATTAGGAAGCAAAAGTAATCTTTACCTTTGAATTTCTTTTACATCTTTGAATCTCCCACCAATATTTTACATATTTTAATAATATGTTTTATGGTGTGACCGTTGGGGAGCGCAGTTGTATCATCAGAAACACTCTAAAAATTGATCAGCCACTTCAAACATCAAGTCGCACGAGACAGCTCGACTAGCTGTGACGTCACACGACGTCACGGAGTTCGTCGAAGCTTACGGAGACAGCCGAGCGTCTCTTTGAAACTCTGGACCTAGTGCAAGTTTGGTTGAAAAACATTGTAGAGTTATTTTTTGTTTCTTTGAAAGATTTCTACAAACTGATCTAGCCTTTCATGCTTTACGTTATTATTTATTTATTTATTTGCGCAAAGGACATTGGGTAGAACAGGAATTCTGGGAATATTTCACAGAGAAAATTGGCTGACGTATGTACAGATTTCAATCCGAATTTCCTCTGTTCTTACATGATAGTCTATTGAGCTCGCTATAATCAAATATCAGCCTTTCATAATTAAGTATCACTAAATTTGTAATCAGTGTGCCTTTTTTTTAAGCCTCCAAAAACTCCACTAAACAAATCACCTATCTGATATGATGTAATATGTAAAATGGCCATTTACTATTGAGAAATTAAAATAAAATTAAAACTACAGATATAATTACTTTAATCTGTAGTACTGAATTAAATAATTAAAACATGTTAAGTTATCTCTTTCATTTCGGGACACAGTTTTTCCAGAAAAGTGTACATGTACGAAGTTGAGGAATTTGCACCCCGTTTCTATTGCAATCAAGGGTCTATTTCATAAACCCACTTTAGATTTTACAATTAATGACATAGCTATATAAAATTATTATTAAAAAATCAGAATGCTTTTCTATGCGTGGCCAACCAATTTTGATAATTGCAGAGAATTGATATTAAAACCTAAATAAGCAAATCATACCGCTCGATAGGGTCATCGGATGATGAAATATTGAACACTTACAGGACAGGCGTTAATGTGAATACCGGTACTTAAAAATCAATAATAGTAAGTTTTTTTAATTGGACAAATTATTATAAATTGTGAGTAAATGGTTTAGCTATTTGATAAAGGAGTTATTGAACTTATAGTAGTGAAAATTGGCACCCGTGGGATGTCTAAATGCACTCGCAAGCTCGTGCATATGTACAGCCAACTTGTGCCAATATTCACCAATATAAGTTCAATAACCATATTATATTAATGTATTCTTATTTACGATGACATGTTTTTATTTTGGTTGAAAACAAAACAGAAAAATTCCTGCACTGTTCCTTAATTTTGAGTTATTCCCCTTGACATCGAATTATTATTCATAATGATCGAGAGTTTCTATCTTGTAATTAAAGTTATTGAAAACAAATTGTCATAAATATATTTGCATGGATTTATTTTTACTTTTATTCGTAGTTACTAAACGGTGCCTCCCTCACATGACTTATAGAACTGTTCTCATCCGGTCACTTGGCTTAACCACTTTCAGCATGTCACATTTTTGCCCTTCCCAGCATAGATATTGCAAATGACGGCCTGTTGATTGTCTGCCCCTTTTGTTTATACAATACAACAAAGCCATCAGTTTCTTTCTTTCTTACTGTATAATTGACTCTATTCGTTAAAAAAAAACATTCTCTCTTATTTACCTCTATAACATACGTTTTATTTATTTCCACCCCCTAGAGAATTCCAAACGGGAGATCACTCTCAATTACTGTTTTCATATGTGAAGGAATGCATTTTTCTTGTATCGATTTCTTATACATATATATTAGTTCGACTCCAAGTAACTTTAATTTTGAAATGTTCAACTCCAAGCATATTCACACTTCAAGAAATCTTACATCTTTCAAATTGTTCATCGCCAAATAAAATTCAATCTCCAATAATAATTTTGTTGTAAACTTATTGTATAAAGAGCTAAATCCACGAAGTGCAAAAATTCGCCTAGTCATCAAAATAAGTTAAACTTCCTGACATTATACTCGAAGATTTGTATGTTGTAAAACATTTTATTTTTTAAGAATATCTTTTCTGGTTTTCTTTTTATAGCCGTTTCAATTTAGCATTGTTTTTTTAATTAATGCTGTCACGTCATTACGTTGACGTTATATGCTTCAACATCATGACGTTGACGTTTTATATAAAAAAAAAAACACGTTAATGGAATAAAAATCACCAATATAGGCCATTCTTCACAATTTTAAAATTTCAGGACAATATTTCTCAATATTTCAAAGAAATGAGAACTACATGTATTTGTTTTATATTCATAAATGATAGTTGACTGGAAATCCTGTGGATACTTGTAACACCTTTTAAATGAAAATAGGGAACAGATTAAGTTGCACACCAA
>NW_026926840.1:7500-28985 GCF_032062105.1 Saccostrea cuccullata | reverse complement strand
AGTTGATATAGATGATTTAGGTACAATTCAAGAATTCTAGAAGAAAAAATTGTCGAAAATAATTATTTTGAAATAGTTATGAGCATCAGTGCTGAGTGTCGCTCTTCAAAATGGCAGTTTCCTATTTTCTCACACCTGACTTATATATCGTCTGTAAAACAGGTATACAGTAAAATTTCAAGCCGGTTTCAGTTGATATAGATGATTTAGGTACAATTCAAGAATTCTAGAAGAAAAAATTGTCGAAAATAATTATTTTGAAATAGTTATGAGCATCAGTGCTGAGTGTCGCTCTTCAAAATGGCAGTTTCCTATTTTCTCACACCTGACTTATATATCGTCTGTAAAACAGGTATACAGTAAAATTTCAAGCCGGTTTCAGTTGATATAGATGATTTAGGTACAATTCAAGAATTCTAGAAGAAAAAATTGTCGAAAATAATTATTTTGAAATAGTTATGAGCATCAGTGCTGAGTGTCGCTCTTCAAAATGGCAGTTTCCTATTTTCTCACACCTGACTTATATATCGTCTGTAAAACAGGTATACAGTAAAATTTCAAGCCGGTTTCAGTTGATATAGATGATTTAGGTACAATTCAAGAATTCTAGAAGAAAAAATTGTCGAAAATAATTATTTTGAAATAGTTATGAGCATCAGTGCTGAGTGTCGCTCTTCAAAATGACAGTTTCCTATTTTCTCACACCTGACTTATATATCGTCTGTAAAACAGGTATACAGTAAAATTTCAAGCCGGTTTCAGTTGATATAGATGGTTTAGATATAATTCAAGAATTCTAGAAGAAAAAATTGTCGAAAATAATTATTTTGAAATAGTTATGAGCATCAGTGCTGAGTGTCGCTCCTCAAAATGGCAGTTTCCTATTTTCTCACACCTGACTTATATATCGTCTGTAAAACAGGTATACAGTAAAATTTCAAGCCGGTTTCAGTTGATATAGATGATTTAGGTACAATTCAAGAATTCTAGAAGAAAAAATTGTCGAAAATAATTATTTTGAAATAGTTATGAGCATCAGTGCTGAGTGTCGCTCTTCAAAATGGCAGTTTCCTATTTTCTCACACCTGACTTATATATCGTCTGTAAAACAGGTATACAGTAAAATTTCAAGCCGGTTTCAGTTGATATAGATGATTTAGGTATAATTCAAGAATTCTAGAAGAAAAAATTGTCGAAAATAATTATTTTGAAATATGGCTTTAAATTGTTTTAAGATTTCTTAATATAATAGAAGGCAACTTCTTTTCCTCAATAGATTTATAGCTTTAAGTTTTATCGACTGAAATAATATATTGATTTTCAGATATTGATTAAAACAAGATATTTACTCATATTGATATAACATTGTTGGTATGATAAAATAAAGATATATTATATAAATTTTAATTTATTAATATTTGCGATAAAAAAGGCAGAATAAAGCTCTAATGAACCTTCACTTCACTACCAGGTATTCAGTGAAAGCTTATGTATCATATCAGCATGTACGATTAAAAGCTGAATCAAATTAAAAAGTATATTGAAAAAGGGAGATGGAGACAAATTGAAAGAACTTTATAGATCCATAGTGGACTATTGCATCGATCACCACTTTTGAAGAGGGGGAGACAAGAGTATATTTGTGCCCCGCATCCAGCTATAAAAAAACCCAAAAAAACTGAGTACAGCAGAGATCCACTGATATGTCCCCAAATTTAAGAAAATTCTCTTAGTTAGATTATTAAATACCTGGGGTGTTTTTCTTGTTATAAATTTATTTTGACTGACACTACACTTTCCCTTCTTTAAACTTTGTGACTAAGCTGGTACAGATTGGCTGAAATGACAAATTATTTTATATTGTTCAAAGCAATAAGAAGTTAGATCTGGTGTGTTTATATTTTTATGCAGGGGGAGTCTAGGAGGTTTCAAGACTGACGCCAACCTTTACTATAGGAAATGTTCATTAAAGGGATAGTTGCCCCCCCCCTTCACTTTTTGAACCTAGTATAGTTATATCGAAGAATTATGGGGAAAAAATTGGAATTGAAAGTAACTTGCCTTTGAAAAAGTTGGCCACTACCTTTTTTTTTTGCTTGTCAAAGAATTTCTAGAGTTGAGCCCCCCACTTTTAAGTTTGTGACTACGCCTCTGCAACAAAAGTAGAGCCATTTGCGCTTCCGTATCTTTCCGTTTCATTTATTGAGTTGCGCATTCCTGATATATATCTTACTATTATATAGATATCGATTATTTTTATTGAATATGGTATAAATTTAATACCTTGTAAAAGGAACGATGTATCGTCTTCAGCGCGTTGTAGGATTTTTATTCTCTAAGCACGAGTTCTTTAGAGAAGCCTATTAATTCTGGCGAATTGTGAATTGTTTCCACTATAAATAAAAGGAGCAGTGTTGAGACTGGACACCCTTGTGTCATTTTGCATTTCTGCCCATCTATTACACTTTCTTTCGAACTTGTGCTGACATTTACATAGCAATTCCCTATATATGTACGGCCTGAAAATTATTTTTAGATAGATATGATGCATTCCAGTAAAATGCATTATTTTTACTTTGAATCTCTGTTCCTCTAAAAATTGACTGATTGTAGACTCTACCTTGACTATGAACTAACCCTTTACTGTAGACTCCACCTTAACTATGAAGTGCATTAAAACTCGATTAGTACGAACACGGATATTGCGAATTCACGGATACAGCGAAGTTATTTTGGATCCCCAGCTATGTTAGTTTAACGAATTTCTTATACAGATATAACGAATTATGGATACCGAGTATAATGAAGTTATTTCATAGGTCCCGGTGTCTTCGCTATAACCGAGTTTAACTGTATCCCCAAACTGTAGACTCCAATTTGACTGTGAAATACCCCCTGACTACACACTCAATCTTGACTAGGAAAACCCCCTGACTGTAGTCTCCACCTTCACTATGAACAACCCCATGACTACAGACTCCACCTTAACTGTGAACTAACACCTGACTGTAGACTCCATCTTGACTGTAAAGTTTTTATTACACACATTGCCCTCTGACTGTAGATTTCAACTTGACTGTGAACTACCCCCTGACTGTAAACTCCACCTTGACTATGAACTACCCCTGACTGTACACTCCATACTGTAGACTTCCTTTATTGTGAACTATTCCTTGACTATGAACTACCCTTTAACTATAGACTCCACCTTGACTATGAACTACCCCTTGAACCTTGACTGTAGACTCCACCTTGACTATGAACTTCCCTGACTGTAGACTCCACCTTGACTATGAACTACCCTTTGAACCTTTACTGTAAATTCCACCTTTATTGTGAACTACCCGCTGACTGTAGACTCCACCTTGACTATTAACTACCCCTTGAACCTTGACTGTAGATTCCACCTTGACTATGAATTACCCCATGAACCTTGACTGTCGACTCCACCTTAATTATGAACTTCCCCTGACTGTAGACTCCATAGATTCCATCTTGACTATGAACTACCCCTTGAAAATTGACTGTAGACTCCATCTTGACTATGAACTTCCCCTGACTGAAGACTCTACCTTGACTATGAATAACCCCCTTTGTATTAGGGGTCTTTTTTGTCCCAACACCTATTGCAACACAAGACCTCAATGAATGCTGTTTCATCCAAAGGAACAGTCTCCATGTCCAACAGTGGGATTTGAAACCATAACATAAGAACCAACCCTTACTTGGCAACTCTGGAAAATTTCTAACCACTGCACCACACATGCGACAGCACAGCAATTTAGAAGATCCATAAACTGACTCAAAAAAACTTAAATTGTTGCCCAAAAGCAAGAAAAATGGTATCACTAGGGCCATAAAAATAATTGGTCTGGTATCTGTCTATTTATCGTAATTATCATGAAACTATTAACAATAAAATATACTTTACATGCATTTCATACTCTATACTATACCTCTCATACTGGCCTATCTTGGCCTTTGAAGAACATTAAAAAGGTATTTTTTGCTCATTTTTAATCATCTATTATTTACAAGTCTACCTATCATTAAATCACTGAAAGTTCTATTTGTGTAATAAAAAAGTGTTCTTGTGCAGTTCTCTTATTCTATAAACCTTTCAAATACATGTATATTATTGTCCCTGCCTTTGAAAAAGTGGGGGGGGGGGCAATATAAATCTCATCCATCTGTACTTCTGTCAATCTGTAGTTCTGTCTATCACAAAAACTTTAAATTGGGTCATAATAGTAAGATTCTCAGCCAACCTTGGTCTTTCAGTCAGATGATGTAACCTAATTAGCGTCTGAAACTTACACAGCTTTTCATTCATGGCTGAAATATAAATTTCGGCAAACATCAACAAGTTTAGAGATAATACAATGAAAGTTTGTTGTACGGCAAGTGGTGGGGCTTAGTTACATTTGGTGATGTGCCCTATACCCTGGAACTAAAAGTGAGAGCCTGCCAGAGATGATCCTGGGTTGGGGTCTTTAAACCAAGACCTTTAAGAAAGGAGGAATGTGGCAGTCAGCCCAGTTAGATCGCCAGTGACTGTATAGCTCAGTTGGTTATTTGAGACCTGACCGGAGATTCAGGGGCCACGGTTTGAATCTCAGTCTGGTCTGCATTGTTTTTCTCCTCTCCCATAAAAGGAAAAGATCCGAAGGGGACATCAGATCATTAGAGTGAAATTACTCCTACTCTCAGCATAGCTCTATTAACAATACTCATTTTCTTATACTTGTATTGTCTTCACTTTTTTTATAGAATAATGTTTAGCAAAAAGTATAATTATAAATGTTAGTACAGTAAGAAAAAATGTATGTTAAGAGAAATTTTATTTGATCAAGCCATTCAATTGAATTTCAGGTTAATTAAAATGTAATTTCTTGCATATCTTAAACAATTGTCAATCTGTCATTAAACACTTACAACATGTGTACAAACTAATGAATTATTTGGATTTCATAGTAATTTAAAATGGATTTCAAATTTAATTTAAAGTGTATAAAATAGATAGGTCAATTTTTCCCCAAATTCATTTTCTCTGATACTTTGATCTTTTACTCTACAATACAAAATCTCTTCTTTATATGATATGAAAGAAATTCAATCACACATTTTTGTCCACATAGTTTGAAATATGGCCTGTAAGAAAGTTTGAAATCAGACATTCAACGTTTTTCAACATTATCAATTAATTTATTGAAAACTTGCATGATGCTGTTTATAAAGACAATATTTTTGTTACTGGTACTTGAATTCAATAAGTTTAATTATAATGATACTCAGTCTGGTATATTTGAATATTAGATATTATGTAAAAATAGAGCATGCATATAAGTGTCAGAATTGAAAATAATTCACAAGTAACTCTGCTACACATAAAGTTATCTCACCAGAAATTGTATAATTCAATTTTTACAAAAAAATCAACAGAATGATTTCAATGGGTCCCAAAATAAATTGTGTCAAATTAAGGAAAATTGAACTGATAGTGTTAGATATTTCATCACAATATTTTATCTTTAATACTTTTTATCTTTAACCTCTTGATATGACATTGACCTTTACAGTACATTAAACATCTCGTAATATAGGTGTCCAAATATCAGCCCTCTACTATACATGTATATGGAACATAAGTTACACTGCATTTCGTAACAGACTTACAGTCTGTACTGCATTTACACAGCATTAAGCCATTCTACAATGTAAGCTACCAAGTGACCAATACATGTATATAGAATTCTCTGATTTTTTTCCCAACAAAATATGTCAATTTTTGATTAAGTAAGTAGCGCATAAAATATCTACCAAACTAAGCGATTTTGTCGTCAAATAATGGGCAAGTTCTTTTAATTGAGAGTTGTCTTACTGGTAGCTTGTCTAGCATTGTAGTGGATATGCAAGATGTTTTTTTCACTTTACTATCTGGTTTCATCTCTTTGTATGATATATATAATTTTATATTGTGTGTGGACTCTAGACACTGATCATGCTGATAGATGTTTGAAGTTATAAATCTAAGTTTATCATCACTGTAATGAAAATGAACTGTCTATCCCAACATTAACAATATTTCAGTGACATTGCATCTTACTGAACGGTGTGTCAATTTACCCAAATGGAGCCAAAGATGACTCAAATGGACTTCTGTAGACTTTATATCAAAACTAAAATGCATCTATATAAGTATATATATATAGATTTTATTTTTGCATTTAGATATTTATATTGTTGAATATTCAGAATAATGGCTATTGAAATAAATGTGTTTTATGTTTATGACAAACATTCAAATTATTGATTTATTCATTACAATTAAGCAAATTATTTTAAAATATATGAGTTTACCAATCAGAAAATTTCACAGTTATATTCTTTTTTAGTAAATCAGTCACGTTACTTGACGTAGCAACAGGGGGCCGGGGGGTTGCTCCACCACTATTTTCCAGACATAACTTTTAGTTTTACTGTATTAAAAATGTTCATTGAAAGCCCCCCTCCACCACACACACTTTCAAAAAAAAGATGCTACATCTTGACTCGATTGAGAATAGGTGCTCACAAATTACAGATAGAGGTTGGCAGATATTGTAACCCAATTATACCAAGAGATGAAAGATTTTGTATTAATTGTAAAAATGTCGTTGAAGATGAACATCATTTTTTATTTGTATGTCTTCTACACTGAACCAAACTTCTAAGTGTTCACCTAACATTTTTGAAGTTTTAAAGAACAAATGCAAACAATGAATAATTTCTATAATTCCTGATTAATGATGCTTATTTGTGTTGGATGTTGCGTAAATTTCATGTAAGTATCTGGTCAAAATTTTAAGCAAAGAGTCAAGGAAACAAAGTACCCTCAAAATGAAAATTCACTTAAAAAATCTCTATGGAGTAAGACCACCACTCGCTCTAATTACTACAAGACTGTAGTTACAGTTGAATAACATGTACTCCTGAATAGGAGATTGACCGATCTGCTGGCACATCTACTGTCTAGATCTTTCCAAACCGTTGAAATTGTGTGGAAAAAGGGGGGAGGGGGGGTGACATTTCTTATAAAATCCCAAAATGTGTAAAATTAGATTCAGATCCAAGAATTTGAGAGTGTAGCATCACACAAATGCCTTTTGCTATCCTAGGGTGTTTAGCACGTAAGTCCATCTCTTTAAGGATAATTCAGACTGCTTGAGCTGATATTAGACTGTCACGAGCACCGATTTCGTATCATTTTCGTACGATTGAAATTGTTTGTTTTCATTTTTCTAAGATTGTTTCAGGATAATTTAACACTCTTTTTACATGGTGTGACGCGAAATTTTGGCCTCAGACGAAAATCAAGGTCACTTCCGGTTTGGTTAAAATTTGTCAAAAACCTTCAAATTGTGATAAATTGGTAATGAAAAATGACACACAGCCTATAAAAAATGTGTTTAAATGGGTTTTGATACTGGTTGTTATTTTTTAAAAGTAATATCAAGTACAATTAAGCACTAAAATAAAAGTGAGTAAAACGTGGTGCAGAGATTGTCCAGATATCAACATACCAATGGCTCTCCCTTCTATCTAAATGGTCAGTTTGCCAATATTTTGTGTTTTTTAGTGAAACCATTTTATAAAATTTGATAATAATCACAAAAAGATACTAATTACACAAAACACGTGCTGCAAAGTACAGATTTATTATTTTTGAGCTTCGTCACGGAACATTGGTTTTCATCAGTGATCATTGATTTTCTTTCAACAATTGTTGAGAAGACTCATTTGTTGTTATAATTTGAAAATATTACATTATTCTACAAAGTAGTTTTTAAATAAATACATTTATAAAAGTGAACACTTAGAAGTTTTGTTAAGTGTATATAAACAACTAAGAAGTGAATTTTGTACACTTTTAATAAAACATGTATATCTTATGAAATTCTTAATCCAGCAGATGTTAATTCTACAAGAAATATTTGTAACTTCATACGTGATGCATGTAATATAAGAAAATCTATGTGACTATATATTTTATATTTGTTTACTGTATGTATGACTTGCGCCACATGTGGTTTTTGTCAAATTGAATAAATAAATAAACAAAAAATGAAAAAAAAATAAATTATATTACTATTTTATCATAATTAAGTCCCTTTGCTAAAATCGACGCAATTTACTGAATGTCACATATCATGGATCATCATTGAACATATAATGAATCAATGTGAACAGAACTCATCTAACCAAAAACTATATGATGAAAAATGATTGAAAACTGCTCAGTTTTTAATTTATAACAGAGAATGTTAACACCTAAGCATTCATAGGGAAAATCCACATTAGTCTTTTTGTACAAGGAAAAAAAACTTTTCAGCATTATAGACACATTAAACCACAATAAATAGAGGAAATTCGCGTCACAACTTTATTTGAAGTATTCTATACTGGTTGCAAGTGGCGAGACCATAATTTAATCTTACTTGTGTCTAACATTACATTCATCGGCAAAAAAACCGATAATTATTTTTATTTTATCTTGTTAAAATACTGTCTTACTTACAATAGATCTGTTTTTATTGCGAGTTTACCTATCATAATTTGTTCTCTCGAGTGCGTGGGGATCCGGGTTAGAATAGGTCCTCAGTACCCCCTTGCTTGTCGTAAAAGGCGACTAAATGGGGCGGTCCTTCGGATGAGACTGTATAAACCGAGGCCCCGTGTCACAGCAGGTGTGGCACGATAAAGATCCCTCCCTGCTCAATGGCCCTGAGTGCCGAGCATAGGCCAAAATTTGCAGCCCTTCACCGGCAATGGTGACGTCTCCATATCAGTGAAATATTCTGGAGAGGGACGTTAAACAGTATACAATCAATCAATCAATCGAGTGCAAACAGCTGATTAAATTGGATGCCGATCTCGATGTTTAAAAACATTAAACAGTTTATAGTACACTTCTGCTGTCGCTTTCTTTTCCCTAATAGTTTTTTTTTCAGTCAAGTAATAAATATCTAATTAAATTAGTCATATATTGCACTTCTTCTTATGTAATTTTAGAGATGAAGTATCACATGAAAGCCCAGATCAGATGCCGATCGCGATGCAATAGCGTCGAATGTCAAACGCTTCTTTTTCAAGATTTTGTTGAAAATATTCAAAAAACAGAATTCTTTAACAGTCTTGGAACATTATTCCTTCGATTTTACTTCATTTTAAACGCTAATTGCGTCTATATAAGGCGATTACAACTTTCTCTGGGTCTAATTATACGAGTGTCGATTTGCACGGCTACCGCTTTTTTTCAGAGCGACACTGAGCACTAGCGACAGTTTTCACTGGTACACCGGAAGAATTTGAGAATGTAAACAACGAAGAGTCCAGGCATCGAAAGACCTTATTTCTTCAGCTTGTTTGGATGATTTAACCGATTCTTACTTGTGTAAAAGTGTAGTAACATGTTTTCCTGTTAAATTTGCTCTGTTTGATTGGATAATTCCACAGGAACCGTCGACCGCGGACTTGAATAGATGATGTGCGAGAACATGTAAGTACACTACAAACTGTACACTGTACATGTGTGGATTTTTACACTTATTTCGCCCTTTAGACAATATTCTAATGACTTAAATTATAAACATTTTATTCTATTTTATGTTAACAAAAATAGGGTGCGGAAAAATTGAGAGAAGTAGTGTAGATAGAAGTAGCTAGATAGAAGGGGGATAAATATTTACAAATACTCTGTCACATGATTGAATTCAATCAGCTATCAATGAGCTCTTAGACTAAAACAATCATACGTATTATGTTTTAATCAGTTTGTTACTATTATCATTTCCCTAGTAAGGTTAGAAAAGAGTTTCTTTCATTTCAGTGCAATTTATAATAAATGAATGTAGAATCATTATGACCATTTCTAATGCTACTGTTTAAATATTTAATAAGCTCATTCAGCAGTCAGCACTGCACTTACATTGTATGTACATTTGTAATGATGTATTGTGAGTTATGAAACACAAGTTAATCTTTAATATTCATTATTACAGAGAATGGATTTGCCTGCACCCATGCGTCATCACAGTAGAAAGAATTTTAATCTAAAAAGTATGTATGATTTGATTTTTTATCATGTATTTATGCATGATCATTAAAATGCATATACATTATTATCTGAGTTGAGATAACGTGTCAGCAGATTCTCGGAAGTGATTTTCTTATTTTAAAAATCTGGAGAGGAAATTAAACTGAAAACAATGTTGAATTATTCTAGTCATTTTGTTGTTATATAAATTATGTATTTTCTTTTTCATCATGTTCATATTCAAATTTCAAGACAAAAGAAAAAGAAATCAAAGAAAAAAACATTAATTAAAAGATAAATAAATAGAGATAAATCTCACAAACTAATGTATTCATACTTGTTAGCAAGTCAACAAGATAAAATGAATGATAATGTACTTGTTAGTAAATTATGTTAAATAAGAATAAAAAAAAAAAATAATATATCACTGAGGTTGCAGTATAAGATTTTATTTTTCATGATTTCTTAATGCACTAGTTTTGGGAGAGAAAAAGGGTGAAATTAAAGCCAGTTGTATTTGAAATGTGAAAGATAATCACAATCAAAAACAGTTAACATGCGTAGTAACACAAAATTTACAATCAACATGCCTATAATTTTTTCTCCAGTACAACCCTGCTTATTTCAGCTGTACAGATTGCAGTTCATCTCATATGCTGTTAGACTAAATAGTGAAAGATGTTCAAACCAGTTTCAAAGAGTCCTAAGTCTGAAATCATGGTGCTTTTATTAAGGAGATCAGTGCTTTATTCTGTGCATTGTTGACATTTGTGGAACTGTTCGGTTTATGACCATCTCTCTGACAATATCTCTGACATTTGAAATTCAGTTTGAGCGACGGATAAGGAAGCCAAATCATATGCATGTAAAACATTATACAACTGTAATAAAAACATTGATAAACTTAAATTTAAACAAAGTGCATGTAAATTTATCTGTGATCTTGGCATTGAAATTCATCCTGTACATGGATACTTTTAATGAATTTGTCTCATGGTAATGGAATATTCAATTGTTAAACATTGTTGAGGAATCACCCTGAATAAAAATATTGTGAACTTGATCATATATTTTTTCGATTTCCTCATTTAAACACTGAAAATTTTAAGATCAAATGTCAAGGTCAAATACAAGGTTTACTCAAGAAAGTGTGATAATTGATGTAAATACTATGAATTCTTTTGCATGTTTTATCAGATCTAAGTAACATGTGTGGATCATTTTAATGTCTCTCAATCAGACACTAATGAACATTAAAGATCAAATGCCAAGGTAAAATACAAACTTGGCTTACTCAAGAATGAGTTATAAATACTGTAAATACTGTGAATTCTTAATTTCTTATGCATGTTTTATAAGATCTAAGGAACATGTGTGAGCTCGCTACAATATTTATTGCTGTCAATCTGTCTGAGTCTGACAATGACGATTTAGGAAATATTATCTATTAAAGATAAATTATAAAATTTTCACACATAAAACAAAATTGAAATACATTTGTACGGCACGGAACTGACCAAAAACTGAGAAGAAAATAAAATAAGTTTAATAAGAAATTTGACATTCTAAATATCTTGAATTTTATTCAGCAAATTTTGCATGTTTGTAAAATATTCACATAAGAATGAATTCATAGGAATTTAAATTAAAAAAAAAACATAATTTAGATTTAATATTTGATATAATAAGACAATTTCACATTTAAAATGTTTGATATGTGAAAGTCAAGATATGTTAGATCTAAATTTTGACTTGTCTGTTTGGTTTATGGTCTAATCATATCTCTTTTTTTTATAACCGCGTACAGAAAAACATGTTAAACAGGCCGGTCCTACTAAAATACGCCTGCCGACGCCTGCCAGGGGAAAATACGCCTGCCGAGAAAATCTATACGTCTTTCGTGTTATTTATTGACTAAAGTTATATTTTATTACATATTTTAATAGACTATTTACTTAATGTTTTACCAAACAAAAATAATTTAAAAAGCACATGTTCGATATTTTATTCGTTTTATAATTTGCTTGCGTCGTAGAGCACGCCTGCCGAGAAAATCTACACGCCCGCGGTGTTGTTTCTTTTATTATGTACTATTTTTTAAAAAAAATATATTACTTAAGTTGTCATTTAATTATTTATAAACAAATCAAAAAGGAAAGTTAAAAAATATTTGATAATTATTAATAAAAATCTACACGAGTTTTGCAGTAATATTAAAGGAGATAACTCCTACTTCACAATACTTTATAATTCCTTATATTTTCTGTTGAATTGAACATATTTTATTGACAATTAAAGCTATAACAACTTAGATAGTCTTCTCCTTATACAAAATTTTATGATATTGCCAAAATAAAGAACAATTATTTTCAGTAACATTTAGTAGTGTCAAAGACAATAAACTCTTGATACTAGAACACAATTCTATATATACAAAAAATTAAGATTTTTCAGAAAATCGACCACACTCTTTTAAAAAGGTATGAATAACTTTAAAAATTTCTACATTTTGTTGATCAGAGAATGAATCAACACCCCATAACATTAAATGGACATCTATAATGTACAAATTGTTAAATGATAATAAATTATTCATTAGAGAATATCTTGCTGTTGCATATTTTCTACAAACAAAAAACAAATGATAAGAATCCTCTATTTGTCCACATGAGCAATTCGGACTGTCTATTAAATTACAGCGAAATAGGTCAGAATATTTTCTGTTCGTCTAAGAAGACGTAATTACTTACTTTTTTAAACATTGAAGCTGATTTTTGTATAAAAAAAAAAAATATTTTTATGCTATTTAAAAAATTTATTTAGATATGTCCAAGAGCCGAATCATAGACAAGAAAAGAAAACCCACGTAAACCATTCACGAAGATACATGTAAATTGATTCACGATACAGATTAACCATTATAACAATTTCTACAATACTAACAATTTTAACAATTTTTAAAATACTAATCCGAGGAGGAAGAACTGAAAAGAAAAAAAAAATATTTGCAGCTCTGGGGCGTATATAGTTTGTGTGGTACATTATATAACTGTTTTATTGTTTCATGTATAGAAGCTCCATACTACACCAATCTGTTTTTCTGTATTATACTTATTTAAAAATTGGGATAATTCTCATGTATTAAGCAGATAAAGAATAATAAAAGTAAGTCAATTAGTTATTATATATTTTCATTGCTTCCATATATTGATTTTTCTTTTTTGTTACTGGATTAAATACATTCTCAGTCAGGTCAAAGTTGTAACATTCGAATGTAAATCGACGATCTTTTCAATAGTTTGATAAACATGAATTTGTATTAAATTCGGAATTTCCTTCATCCATATTTTCTTAATATTCATTTATTTAATATAACCAGTTAACCAGATATTTTAAAATTTTACTAAATCCGATTTTGTGGCTCTGGTTCATAATATCCCACCTTGGAGTGTGTATGGCGCACGTGCCAATCTTCTCACTTGTCATGTACCTAATTATGTAATATCACATAATATTACGCACTGGTGGGGTATACAGGAAGATCGATAATTAAGTTTCATTGAGATTTGAAGTCCTTGTATACACGAATTCAGACATTCATACCATTGTAAACAAATTTTAACAATAATGAATTTTGATAGAACAATAATATATAGCGAGAATATTTGGAACTTTCGAGGGATTATTTTTTCTCTAATTGAAATAAATGAATAAAATAGATTACTTTCATCACTTTTATTAAATCATCCAGTTCTTTGCCTAGATGAAGAAATTGTGAAACTTTGAAATGTTAATTAAGATGAAAAATAACGTGTTTTATATTTTGAAAATCATTAACTTTTTAAAAGTTTTGTTTATTTCCATGACAGCCCAGATCGCTTATACATGTTGCATCATAGTACATGGTATAAACACATCATGTTTTCAGTAAATTTTACTCTACAGACTGTTCTTTGACGTAACATATCTGAAAAAGATAATAAAATAAAACCCCATACCGAATTATTAGGGTTCCAAGTTTTTTTTTTTTTTTTTTTTTTTTTACGAAATGTGTGGAACATCAAGTGCCTGCATGCGTTAATTGTTTTATTTTTTCTTTAGAATTTGATTTACCTTATCTTCCTTTTCTTTAAATGAATGAAAGAGAATGATTTGAACATACAGGATAAACGATATTTTGTACACATGTCATATGTACATGCTGGTTTTCTTACTCATTTCGTTAATTTCCTTCTCTGCTTGAAGTATACATGGATGTGTATGAATTGTTTACATTATACCCTTTCTCTTACCTGTAAATATTTGTATTTATTTCTATAACTTTGTTCCATAAAATAAAGTTAATATAACCTGAAACATCATCAATTGATGTTTAAAAAGATCAACATTGAATATTTCAGATTCTGATTCAAAACAACTACCCGTAAAACGCTTTTTTTTACTGCATATGTGCTCTTGAGCCATTGTAAATTCTATAAACAAATACGAAATCAATAATATTTTTATTAAAAAAAGAAAGAAGGAAAAACATGATGTCCGTGGTCTTCACACAGCAGTTCCTATGGTCAAGTAAGAGTTATCTCCTTTAATACTATATACTCTCGTATCAAACACTAAATAAATGCATGAAATATATATTCAATTTTTTTTTTTGATTAATTTTTTGATAAATGTTAACCAACTAATTTTTAAAAATAGCATATCAAATATTGTAATGAGAAATTAGAGAAACAACACCGCGGGCGTTAGATTTTTCGGCAGGCGTGCTCCACGCCGTATGCAAACTTTAAAACGATTAAAAACACCATTCTGTGCTTTTAAAATTATTTTTGTTTCCAAAAACATCAACTACAGGGTCTAAAAAAGTAATATACTTAACAAAAAACAAATTAATTCCATTAATAAAACGGCAGGCGTATAGATTTTCTCGGCAGGCGTATTTTCCTCTGGCAGGCGTCGGCAGGCGTATTTTAGTGTTACCCAAACAGGCACAGTTAGACTTCACATGTACATGCATGTTATTTTTATGCTGCTCGGTTTAGGAAAAATAAAATTTTACATGAAACATATACTTTAACATTATTACCGTATAGACCTATGTTTTTTTTTTTTAAATAATAAATTATATCACACTGGGAGCACGTCTCGATCCTGTGGCCATGTCTCCCGATCATTGTAGGAAAATTGAAACAAAGTCTACTTATATTTTTTTCGTTAATTCCTTCTTCTGGATGCCCAAATTCTTTACAGATGTTCGCAAAATCAGTACTTGCCCACGTTTTATCACAATCTGTTTGTTTACATTTATTTTTAACATGGTAATGAAAATCCTAAATTTAAAATGTGCTGTGTGTCAGGAATTATGGAATGTCGATCTCGATTAATTTTATCCATTAAAATATGTAACACTTAAATGAATACCATAACTATATCTGCTTTTTTTTTTGGTTGTCATTCCGTTTTTTTTCCGTTTTGTCAAATTTATTCCTAATTGTCAACTTATAGGATAGCAGCACTGTACTTGTAATCGTAATTTAATCGATTACAGCTAAAATTTCCAATATAACTAAAATTACTTCTTCGTTTACTTTAAATTACTTTATCATGTTTATGCATATATACACATCTACTTTATACATGAATGTTTTGTAGAATCATTTCTAGTCAGTCAAACATACATATTATGTACAAAGCACTCACTGATCTGTGTTGATTTCCTAACTTTTTTAATCATAACTTGAATAATGTTCACAATAAAATTTGCATTATTGACATACTGGTACATGTATTGTCTTTTTAAAATCTTAGATGCTGATAAACTGTTTTCTGACAGAAAACAATGTAATATATATCAAAAATAAATTTGAGTTTTTTTTTTTATATGAAAACAAATTATCTGACATATAACCTACAACCTACATTGTACTAGCTAAGACCTGATAGAAAATAAGAGGAAAATACTTGTATCTTTTGTGTTTTAAATTTGCAAAATCATTTCCATGTTTAAATTCAAAATTTACTTCTTTTGTCAATGAGTGTCTGTATTTTAAAAGAGAGGGGGTATTAAGTGTCATTGTGTGTATCTTGGCTAATTGGCTAGGATATCCCTGACTGTAGATAATTAGGTGTGAACTGTGAACTTCATAGTATTTTATAATTAATAAAGCCTTAATATACAAACAATCTTATAGAACAATTGATACCTCTCAAAACAATCATTTCAACACATAAAAATGTGCTATTATATACTTAAAGGTAAATTGAGTTTAAATGATCATTTCTAAGAGCTCTAATTTATTTATTTTTCTAAATATATAATTAAATCACGGGATGTGTATATGCATACTACCACATGCAGAAATATTCAAATGCTTGTAAATCACTGTAAAATATTAAATAATTTCTGCAACAATCAAAAGATTTTAAATATGGAGGTTCAAATCCAAACTGCGTAAATACTTTCAAACTTCAGAGGATATCATTAACATAACTACATAATCTATACTTATAAATTAATAAATTTTGCAAATAAACTCCGACACGGGTGCACAAGAGTTCTTACTTACCCCTCTAATACTACACTACATACAAGATGATGTCCGTAAACTATACTTAGATTTCACTCGGATAGTAAGTATCGTACATAAAATTAAAAGTCTACTTCAATTTTCTGAAAACAGCCATGAAATAGCATCAACGTGAGTATTGTGGCGTTTCCGGTTGGCGGATCTAAGCTACTGACAAATTTTAATGAAACTGACAACATACAATCTATTATTTATTTCATAAAATGTCATCACTGAATTATTCAATCAAAACTTGATTTAATTGATATAAAAGAAATAAGTTGTGGTAATCAGTTAAAAAAGAGAAAAGTGTAAATTATTTTCGTCAGTCACCGATCTCAATATTGACGGAAGCTTCTAGAACATCACGTCCCTTTTGCTGCATTGTTTTAATCAAGAAATAATTATAAACATTGTAATTTACGGGTTATTTGAATAAATAATTTTACAACAAATGATGTTATATAAATTAAAATACAATTAAAACAATTGGTTTTTAAAAAACGAGCAAAATATGCTTGGAATTTATCAGAAACCTATTGTTGCCGGGAAAAAAACCCTAATTTTTATTGATACAAGGATTATATAAGTAGACACATGGTACGTAGCTTTTAAACGTTGGGTAGTAAGAGTTTCCAACTTGAATACATGGCAACCTGACAGCGAGGGATCAAAAGTTTATGACGAGTGAATGACAAAGGAAAATGTTTCAATTATAGGTAGTACATGCATATATCGAAAGTCGTGTAGCATCGTGATAACGAACCCGACGTACAATTTGTTATCATTTTAATTCGTTCAGTAAGAGAGAAAACTTACGAATAAGGTATTGTTCAAATACAATTAATTACAGCTATAGAGTTTTGTGCTTTAATAAAGACATTTCGGTTTTTTTTTCTCTCTAAAAAAAAAGTCTTTCTCCAATGCCAACTTCTTTCAGAACCAAATGTTTGGTATTCAACACTACATTTCCCGTATAAGAATTTCCTGTAGTATTAAGGGGGGGGGGGGATATTTCACTGAATATAAAAATAAAAAAGTTGGGGGGGGCAGCCTTTTTACGTATTGATAAGGGTACATATATAATCATAAACCAAGACCCAAGTACCTGTGAATTTTTACCCCTCCCAGCTCCCCAAAATCAATTTATTTGTATATTATGTATATTCGTTGCTTTTATCCTTCATGAAAATGAAATAAGAACATTCGAAGTGCAATATCCATAACATTGTATGAAGTTTTGAAGAAATAAACGTCAATGAAAACATTATTTATTTTTCAAGTTTTCACAAATAGTGGGAGGGAATGGTGACGTACACTTCTTTCATGTGGACTTTTAAATAAAGTATTTCTTCCCTCTATAAGTCTGTAGTCTGTCAGTAAAATCTATACAACTTCCAACTACAATACATTTAATTTCCTGTTGTAAATGGTAAAGTTCTATGTATAAATTCAATTTCAATTAATCATCTAGTATTTAAATATTTTTTTCTGCTTTGATATTGAAGAGTGGAAGAAAATTGAAAGTAATCGATTACTAATCGATTACATTGTCTAAAGTAATCGATTACAATCGATTACAGGACAAAACTGGCTGTAATCGATTTATTAATCGATTACACAAAATTCCTCTAAGTAATCGATTACATTTTTCAGTAATCGTGCCCATGCCTGCACCTGAGTAGCTTTGACCATGCTGTTCTTAACAACATTTCCCCTTAGCTTGTAATACACTGTACATATTGTGACCCCACCCTGCCAGATGGGTAATAATTTGGACAATTTAAAATCTACACTACCCTAGGATGTTTCCACATAAGTTTCAGCTTTTCTGTTCCAGTGGTTCTTGAGAAGAAGTTTTGTCCATATATTTCCATGTAAAACTTTGAATCCCTATTTTGGCCCGGCCCGCCCTATCGTCGTCATGATTTGAACAATTTAGAATCTACACTACCCCAAGATGCTTCCACATAAGTCTCATCTTTTCTGACCCGATGGTACTTGAGAAGAATATCTTTTTTTATTTTTATATTTTTTCCGGCAAAATGTTGACCCCGCCACTTACCCGGGGGTCATGATTTGTATAATTCAGAATCTACACTACCATTGGATACTTGCACATAGTTTTGGATTTTCTGGCCCAGTGATTTTTGAAAAGAAAATTTTTTTTTGATAGTTCAATACTATTTTTGTCCTTTTTTAATTATCTCCCATTGTGAAGAGACTTGACCTTTTATTCTGACAATTTAAACTCTCCTTTTACAAAGGATGGTTTGTACCAAGTTTTATTAGAATTGGCCCAGTGGTTCTTGAGAAGAAGTTTAAAATGTGAAATGTTTACAGACGGACGGAAGGACGGACAGCTAGACTAACAGACAGGCAGACGGACAAAATGCAATCAGAAAATCTCACTCGAGCCTTCATCTCGGGTGAGCTAAAATGAAACAAAAAAGTAAAATAAATGCAAGATTAACATACATTTCTTTATTATGTATACAGTTCTATTGAACATACAATGTAGGTGCATAAGGAAAGTATACCCCTTTTTATTTACTACTTTAATCAACGATGAACTACTCCGATCAATAGACGGAATGAGTAGACGACTTACAGTTATTAAGAATTTCTGAAATGAGAAAGTAATAAATCTAAAATAAAAAGATGATTTTATCTCTGCATTTTTAATAAATATCGTCAACCTAATTAGAACAAGTTTTTTTTAACTTTTCGGACTATGCACTTCCTCTCTTTTGAGATTGGTAGAAGCTGCATGCTGAGAAATTTTTCAATTATTTTAATGGCTGAAATGCTTTTCAGGGCCAAGAATGATAATTTTTTGATTATATTATTTTTGAACGACAAACATTTTTTTTCTAATTCCTATTGTATCATAAAAAATATGACTAAACAAACAGTGGAAAAATGCAATTAATAATTCGAAATTACATGCTATTTTTTTTTTATCAATTAACATTTTTTTCTTCATTTTTTTAATTATTAAAATAATTGATCTTCATAACACTCAAGCTTTTCAGTTGTATGTATTCTGTTTCGATATGTTTTCCACCGATAACACTCGGAACACCAATCGCAACTTCTTGGGATTTTCCGACCTCTGATCTATATGACTAAGGCGAGAGAATCAGACTAAGGTTGTCGAATGATCAAGTTTACAAAATATATCCAGAAAAAACTTTGTTTAAATGCTTAAAACAAAAAAATTGTTTTGATTCCTACAGTTTACAAAAAAAATATCTCGAGAAAACTTTTTATTTCAAGAATGGCAATTTGTATAATTTCACACTATAAATGCGACACTTTTAATTTTAGTGGATGGTTTGGAATCAAAGACATGCTTCTTATTTTTGAAATGATTTTTTTTCTATTTTTATTTTTAACGTGTATGATGTATTTCTAGAACACGAATTAATTGAGGGAGATATGAATCAGTGGACAAAACACTTTACATTATAGACATGCAACTAGAGCCGAGCTCGTTGCAAAGCAACGAATAGGTCTTCCGTTGGAGCTACGGATAAGAAGACGTAACCTTGAGTCTAGGTCAAAAGCCACATTCTAAAGTTCTACAAGTGAAAATTTAAACCTTTTAAGAGAAACAACTTGCAATGTTTAGCTAGGAAAAAGACTGTAAAGGAATATATGTGACCTTGAACTTTCCAAGTGACCTTGAATTCTCCAAATGACCTTGATCTAAGCAATGACTAGCTCTCGTTATAAAAATATTATCCATATGTTACCGTCTGGAAAATTTCAAACATTTTATTTAGATATTCTTTCTGTCCATGCATCCAACCAAAAACATCTTATCCTTGGGGACTTTGAACTCGAGTCAAGGTCACGTCCCACCCTGCATTATATCAGCAATGTTTCACTAGTAGAAAAATGGTAGCGAATTTACAGTTTCACTGTCACTAATCTTGACTCGTCCAAATGACTGGATATGTTCAGCCATGAGTTTTTTTCTGACTATAATCGAGGCAAAATGATTCATTGGGTTCAACACAATGTCGAGACTATAGCTCTACTTGTTTGTACTTATAACAAAGGAAGAGAAAACTAGCCATTGCCATCAGACCAAAACTGTAAAAGGAGTAGCGTTTTAAAGGAATTTCACATAAATTTCTATTTTTTGTAATCATGACAACACCGTTCATCGAAATCAAAAACGATGCACTTAATTATGTATCACATTGAAGCCTACTTGTGTGTCCAGTTATATTGAAATCAAACTAAAACTGTAGGAGGAGTAGCATTTTAAAGGCATTATATACAGAAATTTCTATTTTTAGTAACCATGGCAACACCGTTCATCGAAATCAAAAACGGATGCACGATATTTTGTATCTTAGTGAAGGCTACTTATGTGCCAAGCAATATTGAATTCAGACAAAAACTGTTGAAGACGTCGCATTTTAAAGCATTCAAAAACCGATGCACTATACTATGTATCTTAGAGATGTGTACTTGTGTGCCAAGTTATATTGAAATCAGACCAAAACGGTAGGAAGAGTAGTATTTTGAAAAATTGTTTATAGACAGACAGACAGCTAGACAGACGAACGGACGGCAGACACTTTACTATCGCATCCCACAGACAGGTGGGACAGATATTTATATATCGAAAATAACCAAATTAAATAAAGACATCATTTTTAAAGCATTAAATTGTAGCAAAAAAGAAAATATCAATGGATGCGACACTTTTCAGACGAGGGAAGAGATATGAACCTCTCATAAATACGGTACACATGTATCAGATCATTGCACGTCGGCAATCTAAAATCAAACATATTATTTTTTTTTCTTTGTATAACTTAACCCAC
>NW_026926840.1:0-5000 GCF_032062105.1 Saccostrea cuccullata | reverse complement strand
AAAGCTTTAAATGACCCAACAAACTTGACGGCGATATATGAATGCCATGGTGCGGATTCAGGAAGTTTTTCCCAGAGATGAGGGATCAACATCAAATGTTTTATTACTTTAAATGATGTAACTTCTAACTCACTTCACAATGTCACCGAATTGTTTGTTTGTTTTTTTTCCAAAGCTCGACCAGGATTCTGACAAAAAAGAACAGACTTTACATAATTCATGCAGTTTTCATTTTCATTCAATAGAATAGTCCAGAAAAAGGGTGCAAAAACCTACACGTGACATTTTGGCGCGAAATAATAGCGTCACCCCTTACCTAGAAGACAAATGGACTAATCCAGTAGTATAGCAACGCAGAAAAAAGGTCAAACGGACATATATCCGTATAAGAACTGGCATGAAATTAATATATGCTAGCAAAAGGCTAGAGAAAATAAATACTTCAATGTATTGTATTAGCAATAAGTTTATTTTTCTGCTAACAGAATAGATAACTGTTGTTGCTGAAATGCATGTAACAAATCCGATGATAATCAGCATGCACAAAATTTTGCTGGCTAACTGTGACCTCTTCGAACCCTATTGATCCTTAGCGTGACGTCAGGCAATAAAAGGCTTTCAGTTTGAAGAAATATTTCTAAAACTTTTCCGCAATAAATATACAGTTATTACTAGCTTACTCTAAAGTCTTATATGTACTAGCGTACTCTGTTTATTAGGACCGGTTTTTTTCAGTGGGTGGCTCAGTACAACTCTCCTGTCTGTTATTTTTTTTTCTGCAGCTATACTGTGTATGAAGTTTGATTATTTTTAAAAATATCTTGGTTAGTTTGTTTGAAACTGAGCTTTGAACTTAGCTAAAGGCAAAGTGTGACGGAAGGAGATAAGGCAGGATGGAAGACGTCGGACATGACAAACATATCCCAAGCCATATTCATGGCGGGGCATAGAATGATTATTGGTTTACATAAAAAAATAGGTTGTGACTTTCTTTCGGAATTCAACACCAGCCTTAATCTACATGTATAAAACAAATCAACCAACTAACATTCTCGGCTCAGAAGGAAGACATTGTATATTCATTTTAAACATGTTAAAGGGGGGGGGGGGTACTTATAGTGATGAGAGGAAATTTAACCACGTGTCGGTCCATGAAACATGAAAGATTATTTTTGGAATGTTTGTATACAACAGCGTGGCTTTCTTTGAACTAAATTAGAATTTATTGAAATATTTAAAAATAATTCTTTCAGGGACGCCGTGATATATTTGGTAGTCTCTGTAATAACTGTTCGGATATAGCACAGGCCTTTAGATCGCTTAGAAAAAAAAATGAGGTGTTGGAAAAAAAATACACACAATTTTTTTTTCTAAGCGATCTAAAGGCCTGTGGGATATAGTGTCTTTTGAAGGTACAACACCTTTCTTTTAATATTACCAAAGGATTTGCTGATCCTTTTTTTCAGTATAGTCGAAATGCATGGGAGAAGGAAAAAAAACGTATGTGGATTAATAAAATATAAATTGATGCGTTGTGTTTTTAATCTAAATAGACACGTTTTTTTCTTCTCGTTTTCCTTTTTTGTAAAATGCCGTTTGCTTTGTTTAAAAACATTTTCCTACGCGTTACCAATGTGAGAAGAGAAAACAAGACGTCCTCAAACAATTTATTTTTTAATGATGAAAACACCGAATGACGATGAGGATAATTAAGGTGAAATTATTTACTGAGAACCTAGTATCTACATTTCATGTCACCAACATTAACAATGACTGACCGGGAGGACGTTTGGTAAAGAATTAAAGTTGATGTTTTATCGTCGAGATACTGGTTAATGATAAATAGCATTAACGAATTTTCAATTTTTTAAAAATCGTATTCTTAAACTCTGGATGTATATATTTTGGCCGTTATTCTAGGCAAAAGTGCATTCATGTATATTTATATATACTGACATCGACTGAACATGTACAAGCATTTCAAATCGTGCAATGTTGATTCAACGAAAAAGTATATTATTTTTGTACAATAACATTTTAAAGTTTAGTAGCGAATAACTGCATACTCAAAAGTGCTTAATTTAACGTTGGATGTTTTCCCGTGAATTAGAAACGTCACCTCCACTTACAACTACCATGCATGCGTACATGTAAGTTTAATATTCATTAAACAATATCCACCTCGATAAAAACAGGGGGGGGGGGGGGGTATTGCAAACCAAGCTAGTGTTTATTCGACTATCAAAATACATAAAACTTACAATGAATAAATGTACAAGCGATTACGATTGATTTAAACAAGCTGAAATAGAGTGAAATGAAATGATATGAAAGAAACGACATATTTTAAACCCAATTTTCCATTTGCAACTATCGGAGTACACAATGGATTTTCATATATGCCCACTGTTCTCTGCAACCACGTGCTTGTAAACGAGGACCGGGCAACACAACTTTAGACACAAAGTGACAAAGCTGGATATAACCTGTTTGCTATACCGGTATTACAAATACGTGAACAATAGTATATTATAAACTAGTGCTAATTGTAACGGGGACCGTTACAGATGTTCCCCAAACGCTCCCCAACGCCCATTTGGTGCCATATTCCCTGTAAGCTTCATTAAATAAGACAAACTCTATACATTTGAGACTTTAAAACGTTTACCCAAAAGTGTATCAAGTTCATTCAAATTTGAGCAATGCACGCGTGCGCATGTGAATGCACGTGCGTTATGACCATATCATCTTGTCTACACAATATTAAAGTATTTAATCCAAAAGTATTAAAAAATACGCTCATTCAAGTGTATTTTTGATTTTACTCATTTCACGTGCACGCACATGCATACATGAGCATGGTGACCATACCTTCTTGTAGAGGTCCATTACATCTATCTATGTTCTAAATCCCATCCCGTTTGGTTGAAAACCAAGGGAGTTTTAGCTGTTTAAAGTTTCAGCCAATCAGATTGCAGCACACGTACACGCACGTGTGTGCATGTGCATAGTGACCATACCTTCTTGTAGAAGTCCATTATATCTATCTATGTTCCAAATCCCATCCTGTTTGGTTGAACACCAAGGGAGTTATAGCTGTTTAAAGTTTCAGCCAATCAGATTGCAGCGCACGTGCATGCACGTGTTTTCATGATAATTGCTTTATTTCATGTTGTAGGATATCCTAATGCATGGCTATCTTCAAAATTTCAAAGGATTTCGTCAAAAAACAAGAAAGATATTGAGACTTTAGTTTCAGCCAATCAGAGCGAAGCGCACGTGCATGCGCGTGAGATCTTGCTATTTTGACCATGTCATATTGTCTACGCTACTAATATATCCTTATATTATGAGTTTCAAAGCATTTCATCAAAAAGGTAAAAAGTTACGCCTATATCAATTAAATCGGTCATTTCACGTGTTGCACGTGCGCGCTCTTGCAAGCACGTGCGCGCAAAATGACCTTTGTTCCGCAAATCTACATAACATGTCTACTGACCCTAAAAAGGTTTTACCTAAGTCGGATGTGTAGTTTACAAGATCACTCCCGGACAAAAAAGTACCCAGGAAGAAGAAGAAGAAGAAAAATAATAATAATAAGAAACAGAGTAAAAACAATATGTTCCCCAACTTCGTTTGGGGAACATAATTACTTTTTATGTTCAATGTTTATTTAATCTTTAAAAAAATGATACCCCGGTAAATGGAGAAACAAAAGAGTGATCATGGTAAAAATAAAACGTACATATACAATATTACCTATCACTATCCATCACTAATTATAATTATTTGCCGAAGCCCCTTCTCAATTACAATTGAAATAAAATACATTAACACAGAATAGAGTTTTTTTTTTATTTTGCGAGAACAGGCCAAAGAAAGCGAACACAGTTCAAAATGATTTTATGCACCAGTATTTGGAATTAGGATTAAATATGAAAGATGGGTAAAATAATCTTATTGAATCGCGATGTAATTAAAAACACAGTTTTCTATTAATTGTTAAGTCTTTCTACACAATGGTCTAATACAATCACAAACACTTGCTTTGTTTATTTTGCGAGAACAGGCCAAAGAAAGCGAACACAGTTCAAAATGATTTTATGCACCAGTGTTTGGAATTACGATTAAATATGAAAGATGGGTAAAATAATCTTATTGAATCGCGATGTAATTAAAAACACAGTTTTCTATTAATTGTTAGGTCTTTCTACACAATGGTCTAATACAATCACAAACACTTGCTTTGTTTATGTCCACAGGTGCCTGGTACACTCGTGACCGAGATCGACAGCGTGGGATTTGCGACTTTGATTACATAACTGTAAAACATCTCGCTGAACAATGGGATCGTAATATGTATACAACTAATGATCGTGAATTATTCAATGTATAAAGTTTAAGATTAATTATATAGTTTGTTACAATGATAAACGTAGAAAGGTAGATTTTATATCTTCCGCTTTTAAAGACGTGTTCACTATAAAACTAATTAAATTTTATAAAGAAAAATAGAAAAAGTAGTTGTAATACATGATTTAATAGTTAATCATAAAACACGTTTAAACCTTATTTTGAAGAAAATCAACATAAAATACCGTAGGGTATATTATTTACAGCAAGTTATACACATGATGAGGTCAGATTTACTTGCCGAATGAAAACGCTACATGTTTACCTGACCTGCTTTCGACTGCATATTATGCAATAACCCCGGTATATTCGAACAAATAAACATTCCTATCAGATCAAAAGGGTGTTAAAGAACAATTTTGCTCGTAATATCTAGATCGAAATATTTACCGTTTTTGAGTTATAAAGAAAAAACTTTCAAGCTCCAGAGATCCCTTATTTTAGGGGCCAGCCCCTTTTCTATAGTATTAAATGAAAGCCCTTGCAATTATGCACAACTTTTGTTCAACATGTCTTAACAAAATATTTTTAGTTTTCAAGATAAAAAGGAAAACATGTGTAAATTTTCGCTCTTTTAGGCGTTCTAT
>NW_026926839.1:0-29022 GCF_032062105.1 Saccostrea cuccullata | reverse complement strand
AAATTGAAAAAGAAACATAAGAATAATAGAAGGGTCTTCCGCTGAAGACGGAAGACCCTAATAAGAAAATTGAAAAAGAAACAAAAGAATAATAGAAGGGTCTTCCGCTGAAGACGGAAGACCCTAATAATAAAAGGGAAAAAGAAACCGAAGAATAATAGAAGGGTCTTCCGCTGAAGACGGAAGACCCTAATAAATAAATCAATAAATAAATAGAATAAAAAGGGTTACAAGTTTGGCTCTCCAGAAAGCCTGAAATGTCATCTCTTTGGCTTCATTATAGTCAAATAATAAACAGTGGAGTGTAACTTTTTTTCTCAGCTATTACAGATTTTTCCATTGTGTGTGTCGGACTTTCTATGATTTCTTCGCAGCTCGTTTTCTTTATCAATAATAAGACAGACTGCTCGTTCATTACATCTCTATATTTAGAAAATCGCATCATGGCGTCAAACTGACCAATCGGTGATCCTCGACTTATAATAATATGATGCCTCTTTGCTCTCATACACAAGTGCAATCATGGTATTTGATCGGGGAAATCGAAATCTATAACTATTAAATATAGAAGGATTTGCCTTCCAAATTTGAATATTATGTCGGATAACCATAGTGGAAATATTATTTAGAAACCATCTTGGAAAAATGGGAAAAATCTATTTCTTCAGAAAGTTTTTCCCTAAAAAAGATTTTAGAGGGGAAAGCTTTCTCTACAAGACTGGTACACATAATTCTCTAGGATTATTTGTTGGCATATATGCACAATTAGCTTCAGAACTAAATGTAGTTGGACTGCAGCAGACATTGAAGGTACATATGACTAAATCCTTTATTCTAAACCCTATCCCAGCTGATCCTCTATCAAAAATGCATGATCTTATCACACCTTAAGCTCATTCCCCCACCCTCTGCAAAAATATGCTATGGAATAGGTTTCAAAATTATAGACTTCAAAATCTGTTTAATGCTGTAGAAAATGGATATATGACAGAGAGCATGAAAATTAGTATGCTTAATCAGCGGACCACATGGTACACTGTGTTTGAAAGAGAAATATTTTATAAATATGTTTGTGATTTATTAGAGAAAAGGAGCATTGATCAGGTTGACTGATTTTAAAGCCGTATGTTTTTCTTTACTGAAGACAAGAAGCCGCGTCCTTATATAAGTCAGGGTTTCCTCTGATGTTCTTGAAAAAAAAATTCAGTGAACATGGCATTATGAATAGCAATAGCTCTGCTGGCAGAGCAATTGCTATTCATAATGCCATGTTCACTGAATAACGTTGTTTATTTCTTAAATAAGAACTGCCAATGCATCAACATTTTTTGACCTTATATCTTTCCTTTGACCTTGGCCAAACTTTTCTAAAACAAGTGTTTAGCTCAAATTGAAAAATACCGTTCAAAATAGTGTTATCAAACTTCACATGTTGATACATACTGATGAGAAGTATTCAACTGCGTCATCATTTTTGACGTTGACTTTTCCTTTGACCTTGACAACACTTTTCATTATAAAGTGTTTAGCTCAATTTTGAAAAAGAACAATTAAAGATAGTTTTATCAAACATCATAAGCTGATACGTACTGATAAGAGCTATATTGCAGCCACTATTGAAATAACGACCACTATTGAAATAATTATATCAATAGTGGTTGAGAGTGCATTTCAATAGCCAACATAGTTAGTAACCACTATTGAAATACAACTAATATTGAAATAATTATATTAATAGTGGTTGAGAGTGCATTTCAATAGCAAACACAGTTAGTAACCACTATTCAAATACGACCAGTATTGAAATAATTATATCAATAGTGGTTGAGGGTGCATTTCAATAGCAAACATAGTTAGTAACCACTATTGAAATACGACCACTTTTGTACTAAGTATATCAATAGAGGCTGAAAGTGCATTTCGAAAACAAACATAGATAGTAGCCACTATTAAAATATGTCCAAAATTTCAATGGAGGGTGAGAGTGCATTTCGTGAAAAAATAACCATAGGTTTCAACCACTTTTGAAATACGACCAGTATTGAAAGAAGAGTTTCGCCGCGTAATTTTTAATTTTTTATCTAAAATTTCATAAAAATTTGATTGGAGTGAAAAATATATAGATCAATAATTAAAGTGTATAAATTAATAAGGATGGTTTTAGTGAGCCAGAATATTGAACATCAAAGAAGGTTTACAATTTCTTTATATTTTAGAAATTTATTATTTGCACCATTTTCAGTGAAATCAGACCAAAAAATATATACCAATCCAGGCATCCAAATTTTGTTTGTATCATCTGTCCTTAAATGAAAATGTAGATAGTTATTGAAAAAATAATTTCAAAAGTGATTTAAATCATTAAATTTTGAAAGTTGCTGAAAATGCTTCAAAACTGAAAGCATAGAAATCTTTACTATAGTATTTAAAAAATGAACATTATTTCCATAGTGGTTGCAACCTATTATTTTTATTGAAATGAATCTCACACATTATTGAAATAATTATTTCAATAGTGGTCGTATTTCAATAGTGGTTATTACCTATGTTTGTTTTTGAAATGCACTCTCAACCACTATTGATATAATTATTTCAATAGTGGTCGTTATTTCAATCGTGGTTACTAACAATATTTTATTGAAATGCACTCTCAACCACTTTTGATATAATTATTTCAATAGTATTGATATAATTATTTCATTAGTGGTCGTTATTTCAATAGTGGTTGCAACATATGTTCAACTGCACCAATATTTTTGACATTGACCTTTCCTTTGACATTTGACCTCATTTTCCTAAAATAGTGTCAAACTTCATATGCTAATACATATTGATGTATGCAACTCAATTGCATCAAAATGTTTGACCTTGACATTCATTTAACTTAACCTCACTTTATGAAATTGGGTTTAATTCAGTTTAAAAATAGACCGTTCATAATATTTTTTCAACTTCATATAATGATACGTGCTGAGGAGAGCGTTTCAACTGCAAAAATATACAATATATTCTGATCAAATTTTATAAATTAATACAATTTTTCATGTTGCATTACCAATATATCCTCGGCGGGGCATTCATGTCCTATGGACATATTTCTTTTTGTACATACATCACAATTTTATTGAATAAATTTCATAAGATTATCGAATATACATCACAAGATTATAAAACATACATCAGAAGATTCTGTATAAACATCAAAAGATTTTGCATATATTTTGAACTTTCATCAACAAAATTCATCAACAAAAAGTTGATTAAATAAAACAGTTGTTTTTCTTAATATTTCCATTTCTATTGCTTCGTACTACTGGGCAAATGACAAAGTTTAACTATTTCTACAAACCTAAAATTTTCTCTTTTCCTGGCAAGCGATGGTTAAAAGCAAGAATTTTTATGTCAAAAAAGAAAAAAAAAACATTATTTCTTATGTGTATTTTACTACTTAATTAAAAAAAATCGTCGGCTATTTTGGACCAAAAAGAGTAAAAAGTAGCCTTCAGTGACTTTTCAGCAGCCATTACGTCAATGAATTGCAAACAAATTTCAATGACCATTCAGTCATTATTCTAGCATTTTCCATTCTTCATTTATCTGAATTTTTCAGTTTTATTTCAGTGACCTTCTTTTGCTCTCTCTATTGTCTTTCATTTTTATAATTCAATTTTATTTTATAGGTCAAATTATAGAAAATTTTATCTGGTTTTTATTTGTAAAGCTCCCCCACTAATACTAAATAAATCTTG
Organism: Saccostrea cuccullata; assembly: GCF_032062105.1. Taxonomy (NCBI): domain Eukaryota; kingdom Metazoa; phylum Mollusca; class Bivalvia; order Ostreida; family Ostreidae; genus Saccostrea; species Saccostrea cuccullata. The sequence goes on along the minus strand of NW_026926839.1, from coordinate 25,273 downwards.
TCAGTTTTCGGTAGCGCCGATAGGAAAAAAATGTACATTTTGTTGTTTAAGCATAAAATTCACAATGCTTCATCCAAATTTAATTTTGCTATGTCTTTGAAGAAATCTAAGCCCATAAAGGATGCCGTCGGTAAGTGTCTGTTAAAGTCAAGGGAATTCTTTTGAAGTATACTGTGTTACTTTATTTGTCGAGTAAAACAATATTTTAATATTTTTTATTGAAAAATTGAATTATATTGATCTTTATAACGTTACAAGTAACAGCTTTTCAAAAAGCTTGCCTGACGTAATCAATCAATATCTGTAAGAGAAGTGATAACCCATTTGAGCAATACTTTTTTGTGCTGTCTTTTTATTTGAGAACCTTGTAAAAATATTTAATTATTCAACTTGTAAAAGAACGATGCCTTTGCTGCATCAGTGGCGTAGCATCGATTTTGAAAGTGGGGGGGGGGGAAGCCAGTGAATTTTTTTTTACTAACCTGAAAAAGTTGACAAGCGAACAAAAAAAATTAAGATTTTCTATAGTATAAGTTAGGTTGGGAAAAAAAAGTGGGGGGAGGGGGGCAGCCCCCCCCCCCCGTTGCTACGCCCCTGTGCATTCTGAAGAGTTGTTAGCAGAATGGTTAATGTATGTGGGTTTTCTGCCAATCGCAACTCCTCGGTCCCACTCCTCGGACCTTATCTAGGGAAGGAGACCACAAATGTATTGTTAATTCATACGCCATGACACCCCCCTCCTTTTTCACAAACTTTGAAATAAAAGCATGGATGATGTATATAGACCTATTTTCTGTGGAATATGGAGTTAACTTTATTCAATGTAATGATATTATCTAAAATATACTATAGAAGGGACTTCTTACTCCGGTTTTACTATGAACAGGAAATCCGATGATGTCGATACATTCGAGTTTGTTTTTTGACCTCTGACGAAAAGACCCGAGATGATGCGATTGACTTTTCTGCAAGTAGATTGATCTACCCCTGGATCTAAATTTAAAGCTACATCTTTTATGAAATCTGTTGTCAAATCATTCATTGTGAACATTTTAGAGAATGGATATAACTAAATACATATGTTGTAGAAAAGCATTTTCTCCAATGAAGTAAACAGTAGTAGTTTGTGTTCATTGATCTTGAAACGTGGGTACTATGATAATTTTTGAGGACGAAATAGGTAAAACCAACATTTAGGCTTTTGTGGAAAAGAAATCCAAGATTTCGCACAGGTAATTTCTTTCGTCAAATCGTCTAGAACCTTGTTGAACTGCATCGATCGTTGGTGGTGATTGGACTAGTCCATTCAAAATATGGAATAAACCAACAGAGGGGAAACAAATTAGAGAAATCATTTCATTACTCATTTGTTTTGCATGTCCATATTCTGATACCAGGGACCTATATACTATATTAGTATATAGGTCCCTGCTGATACATACGTTTCATATGTTGTTTTAAGGAATATGATATAAGTTGTAGATAGAATTTCTGAATCATAGGAAGATGGAGGTTACAGTAACAAACTTTATTTAATTCCATGGAAGTTAGCACCCCCATTTATACAATAGAACAATCAAAAAAAGGCGCGAAGATCGCTTACTCGTGACATTTGGCGCGAAAAGAGCGATTCACCCCTTTTGTAGAACATAAATGGACTGATCCAGTAGTATAGAAATGCAGAAAAAAAGATACACGGACACGTTGAAACGGTAAATCACATGGAATAATCTGTTTCATGCAAACAGAGTAAACAAAGTAAATACTGCATTATTTTGCATCAGTAAAATCATTGTTTCCCTGAAGAAAAGTTTCTTTTAAAATGCAGGTAAAAGATTTTCAATGTAAATCAGCTTGCACAAAATCTAGCTCTCTGGGTATGATCTATTAGTTTCGGATCAAGCAATTATCAATCCTTATACAGCCTGACGCCGTGACGTCAGGCAATAACGCGGAATAAAGTATTCCTCTGCTCTACAGAAATAACAGAAAAAGCGAAAAAAAAATTAAAAAACTTCATATTTTGAATTAAAAGAGTTTTGAATTAAAAAAGTAATAATTGAGAATTTATCAATGTATAAACCAGGCCTTTTTACTCTCAAACAACTAAATAAAAAAGGGCTTCTTTTGGGTACACATCGAAAAATTCTGGAAAAAAAAAACAAAACAAAACAAGCCAAAAAGTATTTTATCCTAATGTTAACATTTCTTTGCATGATAGTGTTTATTTTCTCTATTTCCTTTGTTTTTTATTTGTCCTTAAGACGGGACAGGGCGTCCCAAAAAATTGACAATTTTGTATTATTCATGTCATTGTCATTTTTAGTGCTCTACATGAAATGTCAATATTTGAATGCTTGTTTAATATATATTGTTCACTTACCCCAATGAATGTTCAAATCTGTTGTGAGATGCTCCAGGATACACAAGATATTTTGCACCCATCTGTTTAATAAGTCGTAGTCTTTGAAATTGTGGGGTATCAATTATTTTCACACAGAGTGGGTCAATCTCAAAATGGCCATGGATTGGGTCATTTACAATCTAAATCAAAGAAAAAAAAGTCTCAAAAATTTACAAACAATACACATCTGTCAAACACATAAAACTGCATCCCTGGAATGTTCAGAAATGCGATTTGTACAAAGATTTGTTTTGTTTGTTCTGACTTTTATGACCCTAAACCCTGATCCCACACACAAAGATGAGATCATGTTTCAGGATCATAAAAATTAAATGAGCTTACTAATGATCTAGGTCTCTTTTTTTCTTTAGAAATATATGGGGAAATATATGGGGAAAAGTGAGACTAAGATCAAAAGTGAGATCATTGAGCATTATGACCCTTAAGCCAGGTTTCTGTAGCCAGGAAGAGTAAACATCCTCTTTAGACAGGTCACGCCATCCCTGAGCCCTTTGCATTGCATGATGATATAAACAAAACATTTAAATTTAGCAGAAAAGTCCAAAATCAATACATTTTGAAATTATACCCTTATTAATCAAGAATCACAATGAATAATTCATAGATGAATTGATTGTCAAAGAATGTATACGATAGCACATTTACATTATTATTTTGCTCGAATATTCTAATTACCTTAAAAGTATATTCTTTATCGTTTATATTCTGTGGATTCTCTGCCGTTGAGCTTAATGAAAAGAAAGTAAATATATCCTTTTATAAACCGATTATTCGATTTAACTTCTAATAAGAGAAAAAATTATAGACCTTGACATGTGCTCATAGACTTAGAATATATAAATTACCATTCTTTTAGTTCATTTTTTAAGGGAAACTTTTCTTCTTTTATACTGATATGTAACTAACATTGATATCAGTATACATGTCACGTTTAGGGAAAATATTCCGTTTAGATCTTTTTGAGGGACCGTTGCAATATACATGTACAATTTACAATACAATTACAAAGGAAAGTATCAATACTTCACACTTCAAAGCAAATTATACGAATACTACAATAAACTTCTTGCTCCAACTATAATACATGATGAGTAATACTATATTGTACATTATATTTAAGAAACATCAATTTTTACCGTCTTTTTTTCATTTTTATTTGAAATTCACGAAGAAGAAATTAATTTGTTTTTAATTTAATGACTGTTTTGATAGTGTTTTTATAGCTGTATAAAAGTGTTTTATAATTAAAAGTAAAAATCAATGTACTAAAAAGATTTTAAAATTAAGAAAGTAAACGCAAGACAACTTTCCTTGGACCTGAAATAAAGAATACAAATTACATAGCAAGGAGTGAATGTAAATCATTTATTATAATTGTCATTTTGAGAATTATTATGGCTTAATTTATTTATGAATTTTAAGATTTTTGAATGATAGATATGGGTATATATATACATGTTTTTCCTGTTTTGCTGACTCAGCAATTTCCTTGATTTTGGAAGTTTTCGGAGTCGAATTACTCAAATGATGGACCAGATACAGACATCGTGTGTATATAATGTAAAAGCAGAGGATTTGTTCTTTTAGAATTTGAATTTCCATGGCCTTGTTTTACTTCAGAAGATGGTCGAAATATGACATAGATGCTAATTGCTTTCTTTAAATCTGCCTGATTCATTTTTTACAAAATAATTGAAGAATCTTTAACATTTGTGCATGAATGTGCTAAAATTATCATTCTATCATGTGTTGCTAAGGAGAAATTGCTGTTTCCATGGAGATATGAAATTGTAAAATGGTCCCTCATTTGCAGAGAAGTCTCAAAAATTTAATTTCTTGTAAAATTTGTTTTCAGAATTTAAAAATAAGAAGTTATGTGGCGTATGATTTCAGGATTTTACATATTTTCATTTTTTATTCATAAAAACATCCATTTTTGTTGCTAGGCAACGGATAGGAAGTTTAAAAAATTATACGTTTCTGAATTCAAATTCTAAAAGAACGAATTCTCTGCTTTTACATTATATACACACGATGTCTGTATCAGGTCCATCATTTGAGTAATTCGACACCGAAAACTTCCAAAATCAAGGAAATTGCTGAGTCAGCAAAATGGGAAAAACATGTATATATACCCATATCTATCAAACAAATATCTTAAATCTTATTTCTCTGTTTTTTATTGTGAAAGCACTAAAGATGTTTATCTTGAAAATAAAAGCAATAAAAAAGAAATTTCTCTATTAATTACATATAATTAGTGCCTCAAAGATAAGGAATTTTTTCGTCCATCCAAGCTGAAAATTGGCTAGTTGTTAAGGAAATTTCTTTTCCCACATTTCCATAGTAACCATGAAACAAAACATTTTTTATTTTACATACATGGTTCATAGTGCAAGAGAAAACTATGTGTGGAAAATCATCAAATTCTGAGAACCCTCATATATCACCTTTATGCCTATTTTGCATGATTTTTACACGGAGCTGTACTTAAATACATGTTTTTTTATCCATGCATATCATAGGAGTACCGCACATCCCTTAGGACTATTAGTTGTAAAATATATGTTTGATGCAGTGGAAAAAAAAAACATATGCTATATTTGTGATATCTAACTTTTCTATAGGTACACTTTACTTTTAGATAAGATTTTCCTAACAGTATGCCTTCATAATAGGATTCTCGCCTGAACTTTTTGGAAGGACTGTAATATATTCCGCATGAGTAAAATGTGTGTGTGTGTTGGGGGCGGGGGGGGGGGTGACATCTGTATCAAACATTTATTAATAATATTTCAATTATTGAATATTACTTTGTACTTAGACTAATATTTAATAAGATAATTAGAATAAATCAGTTTTCATATGTATATGAATACCCCGTTATACCTTTTGGGTTTCTTTTGTTAATACTATATACTATATACGCAAGTGAGTTAAGGCTAGGTATAGACTTTTGTATGGACGATTGCGTCATTATATGTTCTAGCTAATGCATGCTGGTATGAGAAAAAATGTTTAAATTTTTTCCATGCAATAAAAATGGCCCTGTTGCGTTTTGATTAGTTCATTTGTATAGAATCCTCCATTATAGCCTTATCTCGCATGCGTAGTCCTAATTATGAAATAAGGTATTATTTTTAAACATCTATCTGGATATAAATCCGAGCTGGTTACAAGATCAAATTCTGTAAAGCCCGTTTAAAAGGAGCGCGTATCAACCCGTTTTGATCGATGTCGACCGGAGCTTTTTTTTTTAATTCTAGCTAAATTTATGGTGAAAAAATATTTCACAATGAGAAAAAAATCATTAGACACGTTTTTTCTTGTTTTAGCAGGTCGTTCAGTCTGGGAAAAAAATCCTCCATAGCGCTACACAAAAATTTAAATATGTTTGCTGTGCCGCCTTGACGACAAAATCCATGTTGTCGTCGTTATTAAATTTCTTTGTATATGTCGGTTGATTCGATACGTAACAGCATGCTCTACGTATGGAGAATTTCTAAAACGAGGTAAATTATTGACAAAAAATTGAAATAAGAATTTCAGCAATCTCGTTTAAAACAACCTTTTCATAAGTTCTATGGTCGATACAATGATCTTGATATATCGATGTATTATCAGTTAAGACCATTTAACACCATTTATCCCAAAGTTGAATCGTATATCCTCTAAACTCGATATGAAAATACCACCAAGTCTGACATGCTTTTTTCACATTCGGCTTTTTTACTACAGTGCATTTATACCGATTTTCTTTGATCCAATACCTGCTAATCTGAATGTTAGCTGTCTTTATCCTGATCATTTGTCTGATGCTACCTTTAATTGCAGTGTCAAAGCTAGACCAATGCTAGTAATGCTTCCAGAAGTAGGATTATACTTGAAACTTGTTGGCGAAAGAAGATAAAGTAATTGCAATTTTAATCCAACACAACTATTTCTTCATTTTTTTTATTTGTACATGCATATCTATATAACTTACTATTTTATGAGTTGAACTCATAATTTGAATTTAATATTTTTTTAATGTTAATCAAATAATTATCTTAATACTTGCATGACGAGGGGCAAAAAGATCGCAAACTGACTCACAGTAAAACGATCTCGATTTATACACTTAAGTTATATTTTTGTGAAACAAAATATTCGAAAGGCATTTAATCAATCAAGTTGGTTCTACATCTGTAGAATAATCCTTTACTTTGATCCGGCAATTTATGCAAACAACTACTATTTTTCGTGAGGAAAGCACTTTTCAAAATATCTGCTCATGTTCGTAAGGAAAATGTTTTTTTTTTACTTTACTGCTATTAAGGAACAACCCTACAGGTATCACTGACAACATGTATATGGATGTTTCTCTTCAAAGTTCAGCAAATATATAGATGTATGCACTAATAATTCATATGTACTCATTTCATTGGCATACCTAAGAGCAGGGAAAAGAATTTCCAAAGAATGCGTGCATTTTAACTACATGTATATAATCATTGGAGCCCCACCTTAACAATAGAACCCCTAAGGCTGGGACCTTGAAATTCCTGAATTTGGAAGAGGTAGCCCTACTAAACATAACTATGTATTAATTTTGTTAGTTTATTTTTAATGCCCAGGAACGGAAAAGAGTACTTTTACAGAATTAATTTATTTTCCCTATACGAGGGGTGATCAAAATGTTCGCGAACTAATTGAATAACTTCCATAAAAGAAATGATAATGGATTTCAGTGTTGAAAATGTTTCAAAGTAGTCCTATTCTCCTATTTTAATGCACATCTGCAACCATTCTGCCCAGGCGATATAGCCAATCACGTTACATGCTCTTTAGCGATCTGTCATATCTTAAATTTTTTTCGAACTCTTATATTTCTTACCATGCAAGATATTTTTTTTTACAACAAAAACAGCCCATTTGTCAGAAATGGCTTAATCTCTGCAATAATTTGGGTGGATAATGATATCCTTTTGCAAAATGAGCATGGTGACCATCAAAACCCAAGTCCTCTGTCTTTTGAACGTCGTTCATTTTATGTGGATAAAGTATGAGTGCCTCCATTTTATCATATCTGATATGTTTAAAGTCAAACGTAATCGATATTTTCGGGATTTAATTGTTATATTATTGTGAAAATATTCATGTATTTTTCTAACTGTAAGTTGGCAATCCTTAATATCAAATTACTTAACAAAGGATACGCCTCTCTCCCTGTTTGCTTTCACTAGGCAACAGAATAAAAATCATTTTAACCATCTCCCTTCCTTCACTTAAACAATCAATCCAATTAGTGAAAAAACTTATGGCAAGTCGTTTGTCTTCATAAACAGTGTTCAAATTATTATAAACATCTACAAAGGAATTTCAAAGATATACGTTTAACTTTAGAGCCGTTCGTTTCTCGAATACGACTGAATCAACCATTTTTTGTCACAAGTGATCTATCTTATGATTTTTCACATTTTGACGTCACAAACACGGGGTAAAACATTCCATTACATATCTTATTTATAGAACATGTATATGATTCTATGTGTGCCAAATTTCATTCTAATTAGAATTGCGGTTTTTTAAATATAGAGATAGCTCGCGAACTTTTTGATCACCCCTCGTATAATTAATAGAGCCACGCCCTAACACCAGAATCTCTCACCCAGGGGCCATGAAATTCACAATTTTGGAAGAAGCATTCTTACTCTTTGTAAGTATATACCTAGTTAGTTTGTTTAATACCCAGGAGCAGAGAAGAAATTTCAAAGAACTAATGTATTGTCACTATATTTAATCAATAGAGCCCCGCTCTATCACTAGAACCCCTGACCAAGGGGCCATAAAATTCACAATTTTGGAAGAGGCATCCTCATTCAACATAACAATGTTCTGGTAAGTTAATTTAATGCACAGGAGCAGAGATGAAGATTTTCAAAGAAATAATTTATTTTCACTATATAATATATTTAGCCCCGCCCTAGCACTAGAACCCCTGATCCCCAGGCCGTTAATTTCACAATTTTGGTAAAGGACTCTCTATGCTCATTACAATCATTACAACTGTTTGATGTCCAGGGGTATAGAGGTTTTCAGAAGTTTGCATTATTTTCTTCGTTTTTGGTCCCACCTCTCAGGCCCAAAGAGGAAAAGGGGGGGGGGGGGGGTCATGGACCATGAAATTCAGAATTTTGTTCCCCCTAACCCATAGATGCTTTGTGTAAAATTGGTTATAACTTGGTTGAGCTGTTGCAGAGAATTGGAAGAAACTGTAAATGTTCAAATGTTCATGCACGATGAGGGACGAAAGAGGTCACCTGTGTTCAGGTGACCTTAAAAAGTGACCCCCTCCGCTGCCTTATGGAATTTCTCGATTCTTGAATTTTCTGCAAACCAAACAGACAATTCAAATCAAGTGAGTATATCGTCTTTAGAGACAACTATTAAGGGTTGGGAGGTAGAAAAAAAATATATAATCGGTAAAAGAATGTGTCTTGATAAGAATTAGCGACTGAAACGTGGTGGATTATCGAATGCTGGAAAGTTCTCCCCAAAAGTGCACAAAAGATATTGCACTGTAATTTACACATATTTTGCATCACGGGATCTGTAGCGTTATGGTCAAAGGATATATCTAAATAACGATATATACAGTTCTGCAACTAGAAGGAACTAAAAAGTTCAACACCTTTGGTCACAATATTCAACGTTTAAAAAACATCGGGGCAATTTTCAACCACAATCAAAATCTACGTTACGACAGCACGCTAGCTAATAAAATAGATACGATGTCCATCATCATTTAAGCTTTCGGAGTAAATGGAGTGACTCAATTCTAATATTTCAATTGGCAAATTGACCTAGGGGCAAGTAGCTTAATAGTTATCTGCCATTTATTCTGATGCAAACACAAGCTGATTTTATTTGTAACCTTAATCCTAGCAAATCTAAATGTAACAGTCCATGTAATAAGAGGTGCACGATCTATTCTCGATATTATCGACATCGCTGTGAATATACCAGACCTCCTATTATCATAACATATTTCTTTATATATTACAATATTTACATTCAGTGTAATTTTATTTCTAAAATTCATTAGAAAACCATGACGTTCAAATCTCTATAACACACACGAAACCTTGTCACCGACCGTAAGAATACGCAGTAGGAACTATATGCATTTTCAATACTTGATGATCACCAAACTGTACAGTGTTTGACACAGTTTAATTTAAAACATCAACCCTGTTGTATAAACGAAAAAATACAACAAATGTGCATGTAAAATTAGTTTGTAAAGTTCTGCATCCTCGTAATGTTCGTTTGCGTTTGCGTTATTTATCTTTACGACGTCACAAACGTAAAAATGGCTCGTACGTCTATAAAGCATACCACTTTTGAAGAGCGCTAAATTCACATTAAAGATTACAGAAATAACAATTAATCTTAGAAAATCTAATCTTACAAATATTTAAAAGTTCAAGTTCAAGTCTTTTTACATTAAGACGAGGACCATACAAGGAGAAAATGAATTCCAACCTAAATATAACGTGTTTCACTGAATTAATGTCTGATTTTAATAAAATAATTCAAATAGTTATAGGATACCTTGCAGGCTCTTCCCTAAATAATAAATCTTATGAATGTTGCTTCAAAGGACAGTCACAGTAACTATATTTGGTAATACTTGTCCACTATTCAATGCAAACTATGATAACGATATCTTTAATCATGTACTTAGCTTGGTGAACATATGCATACATATAAGTTTTTAATATTTTCGTCTGATGTGATGTTATGCATTAAATATTACCTCACGTCTGCATATACTCTGTATTTTACATTTATGTGTAGATTGATAAAATGAATGAACTAATTTGCATTTTGACCTCTTTCTTTTTCTCATTAGTTAGTGCTGTCACAGACACAAATTCCCCCCCCCCCCAATCATATTATGAATCAGAAAATAAATTCAGATTTATTTTACTATTTATACAATCATATACATTTCATGAATTTGCTCTTTGAGTACATTTAAAAAAGCATATTCATAAAGAATTATAACATTGTAAAAACTGCAAATTTCTTTTTGTTTAATTTGAAATTTTAGATTATTTTTTAAAATCATATATTCTTTTTAAATAATCAATTTCGGAGAATAAAAATCAGGCACGTAGTTACGTTTTTCAAAGAGTGTCCCGAGTCCTAAGAAAAGCACACACTCAGAAAAAGAGGAAAGTGTTTTCTAGACATGCACTACGGGCCTGCAATTAGTGCTTTGAAAAGAACTATATGCGGTATATTGCATATGCTTGCCCCCACAAAAGTCAAATTTTGAAAACTTCCTGAAATGTGCTGAATTCAATAAATTGTACGAGAAATATAAGTTAACAGAAAAATATTATAGTTCCAGAGCAGTGTATTCACAATTTCTGTTTTTATGACGTCACAAACTAGTCCGATTTTATATCCTTTTTCAGAAAGAGGACAAAATGGACAAAATTTCAACAATTTAAGCTTTACAATTTATAGAGCGCATGTGTGTTCAGGAACAATATTGACATATTTCATTGATATTATCATTCTACACATTATATCAAAATATTTATCCTGAACACACATGCGCTCGGTGACTTTTATTTAAAATATCGACGAAATATGTACATTTTTCTGCAAAATTCATAAAAAAACTGAAATTACGTCATATTTGTGACGTCTTTACGTACATATGACGTCATTACTTATGAAATTATTCAGTGCTTTGAAGTTAGCATATACTCCCCTGTTTAAGGACTTAATTAAATATTACTCCATCAAAGTTTGATTTTGGGGGGCAAATGTTGGTTAATACCGCATATAGTTCTTTGAATAATTGTATTTAAATTAGACATCAATGCAATGCAAAACGAATAAATCTGATGTTACAAGTCATTCGCATTTGGCTGAATTTCCTCTGTTTAAATCTAGTCGTCTACTTTGTCTTCATATATGTTATATCGCACTAATGTCTGCGATATCTAATCTCAGCGGCTTAATTTTTACACATTATTTTGGGTGCGACATTTAGGAATTCAACTTGGATATACCAAGCGTTTAAGTCGTCTAAAACAAATCAGACAAGAATTATTCATCAGAGATTGTTGTCATAATTATATCGCCAAACATTGAAGCAATTGTATTGGACAACATTTTTATATCATAATATCGCGTTCTTAAACAACAACACGAGGCGGTTACACGTTTCCGTAACAATGCATTGTGGACGAGGTCTACATCAATGTAGAAACAATACCAATGTAGACAATGTAGATGATGACCAAAAAGTTTCAATATTGTTTACATTGCGATGTCTACATACAATGGAGAAATATTAACAATGTAAAAGATGTAAACGCAATATCAATATTGTTTACATTGCGAAATCGACTATGTCGACATACAATGAAAGAATTATAACAATGAAGACGTTGTAAAAGCGATATCGTCTTTGCTATTGGTTTTCATAATGAAGAATAAGATAATATTTATTTAAGTTCGGGTACGTCAACAAAACAACATTAGTTCTAAAGAGCTATTTTTCGACTACGTAAAAAAGTTACATATAATACAACAATCATACAGAATAAACTAGAAACACTATATAAATTAAGATTATATCACACTACTTAAAGCAATATGAGCTGTATCTTTGAGAATTTTATTTTGCTGGCAAAATGTGCTATTTTTATCAATTTAAACCGTTACAGTACCGACCAGAACCAACCTGACACCCAAGCGGTCCCCGGGACTGCTTCGGGACCGCTCTGGGACTGCTGTGGGACTGCTCTGGGACCGCTTTGGGACTGCCCTGGGACTGCTCTAAAAAGCAGACTCAGCAGTCCCAGCTGTCCCTGGGACTGCTTTCTGGGACTGCACATGCTTTGTTCACTAATGTGCGAAAGAAGTTCTGAGTGACATGATGGCTCCGCCCCCTTGTGTATTTTGAATTTGCATGGATTTCTTACAATCTTCTTATAAGTAGAGATTATCAGAGTTAATTAATATTTTCGGAGACTGTACATTTCCACAAATGTAGTTAGAATATTTTTTCTAAATAAATTATGTAATAAGTTATTAAATAAGGAAGTTAGAAGTAGATTTTTATCCCTAAAAATAAACTACAGTTTTATGAGAAAAAATATCTACATGTAGGACTATCTTATTATTTAATGTAAAATTATATGCACTCAAAATTTGCATCCATTTGGCACAATCTAAAAATAATCATTATACAGTTAAATATAAGATTTTTAATAGAAAACCTTCATGTTTTACGAGCACCACTCTAAAAAGGTTCCCCCATGCAACCCTAAAATAAAGACAAACAATTTTAAAAACCATGAAATAAAATTATGCTACCATTCTTCCATAACTCAAACAAGGAAATTAAATTTTTAATTTAATACACAATAATACACAATAATTGTGATTAAATATTCAAGTTCAGTTTCATTCACACAAGTACGTGTGAATGCATTCTTCCTTCAATAAATATTAATTCAATTTGTTTCTATGCGCGTACTGTTCATAAATGACCTTCGCATACATGGCATTCTTGGAAAACTACCCAAAATCAATTTTTACTGCGTTTTACAGTTCCATTGTTTATTGCAAATCTTAGTTCAGAGTTAGCCCCGCCCATTAAATTGATAAACCCCACCCACTGGGACTGCTGGGAATGCTTCCTGGGACCGCTGGGGCTGCTAGGACCGCTCTAGGACTGCTGTGGGACTGCTGAGGGACCGCTGTGGGACTGCTCTGCGACTGCTGTGGGACTGCTTTAGCAGTCCCAGAAAGCAGTCCCCGGGACCGCTCTAGGACCGCTGTAGGACTGCTTTAGCAGTCCCCGGGACTGCTCTGGGACTGCTTTGTGTCAGGTTGGGTCTGGTCGGTACTGTATGACCAATACCCCCGAAATAAAGTTTTATAAATGTTTCAGAAAAATATTTCTGTACAACTTATTTAGTGAACTGAACATAGTTTTATATATGAAATCTTTATTGTACAGGGCGACAATAATTCAATTTTGCTTCAATTAAAGCTTATTCATCGCAAATATGAACAACAAAAGTTTATGAATGATTTATTTTTTTGTCATTAAATTAGTTAATTATAAATTTGCAATAAAATTTTCCGATGTCAAACATGCAGCTAATATTGCTTTAAATATCAATATATCTCCGTGGTGCTTTACAATGATATATGACATATAGTATTCATCACATTAAATCACTATTTTTCTATTAATGCTGTAAATGAATTCATGTTTCGACTTTATATTCTTATATAAATTATATGATTCAAGCTTTTTGATCGTCAGCTGACGCATTGATGTAGAAATACGGCATTGTCATCTTTATTCTGTTTACACTCCTAATTGAAGAACAGAAACGGCTAACACTATATGTCCCATAAATCTTTTGAGCATGACATGATACAGTGTAACGTAATAAAAACGCAGAATAAAGAAATAAAAAAAAAAACAATAAACAAACCTCTTCGGCGTCTTAGAAGGAATACCGCTGTCATCTTTTGAAGAACTTCTTTTCTCTCCCTTTCCCTCTTTTGCATTGGACATTATTCTTTATTAGGCCACACGTCTACAAATAAAAAAGAAAATACTGTAAAACACCTTTTATTCGAGACGACTTTATTTCTCGATTTACCAGAGGTTAACTAGTTGCCAACGATTAATTTTCGCGATCAGGCCTTTTTCGTTCTGTTGTAAATAGACAGAGAGACTTCAAGTACCGGGTCACGAGAAATTTTCGCGATGACGGGGGTGCCGCGAACTTCGAAAAAAATTATCTCCACACGATTAAAAGTCTGTTTACAGTAACTTCCCATTCATTGTACATAAGTATATATTGATTAAATATTCCGCTAACAGAGTCATCGACCCTGTGCCCTACCTCTTTAGCTAAATGAGTTGAATTGCACAATTAGCTTGTAAAAACAAATCTTTCTCTGAGTCTGTAATGTATTGTATTACACTATCTAACACAATAAAACGTCTGCATTACAATGGATATTTCAAGCTCTGTTTTGATTTCAGTTTGTAGACTATTTGCGTAAATACGGACAAGTAGAAGAAAGAGATCTCTCAAATACATATCAGCGCATTTGTCGCGACATCACATGACCCAGTTGATCACATGAATGTCACTTATTAATATTTTTTTTTACACGTCTTGCATATAAATTGCTTTGGCGCAAAGGTATAACACATTTTTTATTTAAGGAATGTTTTTATTTAGTTTTGTGCGCGCTATCGCTTCATGAAAAATATGCCTACGTGCAAGTCTGTATCACACACCAATAATTCACACTAAACTTAAAACATCACTTATATTTACATTTTACATGTCTAAAAGCATAAAAAATATACTCAATGTTTGAATTTCTCGCTGCCCTATTTTGTTATACCTTTACTAATGTCGCCGTAACCTCATTGTGACGTCACGTTAATGCACGTTTCTCCGTGTATATTTCTACGCATGAGTATACACGAAAATGATTTTCAAATCAATTTCACAGTTGGCTTGCTAGAAAAATACAACAAATGTAAATATTGTTATATGAACACAATTTTGGTAATCTTATGCATCTGAAAAGTGCTAGGGACGGGCTGTAGTTTTATAAGCTAATATTCATAAGTAGTTGAACTTACTTAGATATTTGAAGGCATTTTCCACTCTCCATCGACTTTTACATCAAAGCAAAGCGAAAATATGTCCATGCTAAGCAAGTTCTATGGCATATGATCTTGTCAGCAAATACAGGTAGCTTCGATCTCTGGAAGTTCTTGATGTGAATCTCGGGTCCCAACCCCCACCCCCCCCCCCCCCCCCCGATATACATGTAACTAAGCAAAAAATTACTCTTGATTTCTTGAGGAAGCATATGGAGATAACGAACAGTATTCAATCTCAGAGTCCATTATTAAACAATACAAAATAAGAGCAGAGCAAACACAGACCCCCGAAACATTAAAGGTGGGATCAGGTGCCATGGTGGAGTGAGCATTCCATGCCGACCGGTCACACCCGCCGTGTGCTCCTTGTCACAATCAGGAAATAACTGAAAAAAATCCGTCGTCAATTCAGTGTATAAATAATGGACGAATAATTGGTATGAAAAAAGTCAGTCAGCATGAATTGTATTTGCTGACAAAATCATTGTATCGACCATTGAACTTACGAAATGATGACTTTCATCGAAACTGCTGATATTCTTGTTTCATCAACTTGCTTGTCAATAATTTACCTCGTTTTAGAAATTGTTCATACGTAGAGCATGCTCTTGCGTATCGGATCAACTGTGATATATATACTCCGTATGCAGGTGATGAAGGTATTTTGCTGCATAAGTCAGGGAAGTTGACGATAGAAAAATTTAAGTCATAACGTTTATCATATAGTTTGGTTGTTAGATTACCATTATGGTCTTTTTCAAGTAAAATATCCGAGTATGAAACGGAAGTGTCGGACTCTGTGGTATCTTTTATCTCAAGCTCACCAGGATATATCGTATCGACGTAGGAATTGAAATTACCATTATTAATTGAAAATACGTCGTCGATATATCTGAATGTCGAGTTGAAGACACAGCAAGTGTTTTCTTCTTTTCACGCATAAGATTTTGCATAAATTCTGCTTCATATGAATATAAAAATAAGTCTGCTAATAACGGTGCGCAATTTGTACCCATGGGAATTCAAATACATTGTTGGAATACCTGGTCTCCAAAAACCACATAGATATTGTCAATCAGAAACTCAAGCATCTTCTTGATGTCAACTTCAAAGTACTTATGTGTGCAATCAAAATCTGTTTTAACAAAATAAAATTTGCAAATGACCAATGACGAGGTAAGTAAATTTACGAGTTCCATTTTTATTGAAGAAGCAACTGTCAATGATATCAAAAAGCCTGGATTTTAATTTATCGTGAGCAATTGTTGTGTATAAAGTTAAAAAGTCGTAAAAATTGAACTCTTAATCTCTTGATACCCTTGATCCCTCAAAGTCATCGATACCTCGAGGTGGCTATGTGTATACAAGGGTACATAATAAACACTTTTATCTGGGCGGTTGTTCCCGTTTTGCACATATTTGAATTCCGCGCATAGAAAAAAAAATGTGTGCAAAAGGGAAATTCGACCAGGTGAGATAATTACTAAATTGTTATACATGTAGTCTGGACCATAATTGGTAGATAGGGGAGAGGTGACATAAAGGTGACATATAGGGTGAGACAATAATCGAGGAATAGTATTAGAAATTAAACCAACAAAAGTTTTTATGTGCTTTACAAGTTTCCATTTATTTCTTAATATTCATAACAAAATTAAATTTGATAGTAAACAGAGACATATAAAACCATGTATCTGTAGTAAATAATTAATCATGAATAATAATCAGTGTCAATTTTTGAATTATCAGCTTTAAAAATTATTTTTCAAATCTTTTTCCAATACATATTCATATAAATTGAATTATTATTTATTCTTCCTGTTCTTCGTACATAGATAAAATACAGGTTATCCCAGGTTAGTCCAAACAAGAATTCAGACTATAATTGTTATCAAAAACATTTCACACTTATTGTTCTATACCTAATTAACAAATGTGTGCAAAACGGAAACACACCATTTGGGCATTTAAATGGCTTCAGACAGAAGGTGTGGTACATTGTATTTAAGGAACTGAATTTTTTCAGGGTACAATTAAACTGCAAGGTGATAACTGATTTATAATTAATCATATACGCAACTAACGCAAGTGAGTTAAGGCTTTCTATGCAATTGCCTAATCAACACGCCTAAGGGCTGAACGTATTGCACATAAAAAGTTAAAACTTGTTTTCTAATACGAACTTGGTACCCATGACATGCCTTGGCCAGTGCATATTATGACGTCATAGTCCTGTACTAGACAAGTTTGCAAGAAACATCAACAACATAGCTTCGGCGCAAGGGCATACATGTACTCAACTTTGTTCTTTAGAAACAAGGTGTTATTAGACACAGAATGTTGCAAGGATTTGTGATATTGCTGCACAAATGTCTACAGCGCAATTATTTAGTTACGATTTCAAAGGTTTTAGGTTAAAACAAGGTAAAAATTCAATGTCTGGTGTAAGTTTCCTTAAATCTTTATAAATTAAAATGGGGCCTAGAATTTGTGCAGCAATTTTATTAATTTTTATTTTATTTTTTTTTTTATTTTGCTTTATTTATTAAACATTATATAGGATGTGGTTTTGCACCGGCGTTCTTTTGTTGACGTCTTTATTACCTTGAATGGGAAAGATCAATGACGTCATCTTGTGACGTCATAATGTGAAGTTGCTTTATAATGCTATGTGAACTTTTTATCAATTCTCTATAAAAATCAAAATTTTAAATAGGGTGGTGGATATAACACTTACCGAGTTAGCTGAATTTCACACCATTTACTACAATTGGCATATCTTTAATAAATATGATGTTAAAGTCTAATTTTTCAATTTGGTTGCCATGGTAACAAGGATGTTATATTAAGAACCCTCCAATTAAGCATGTTTTGCTCTGATTTAAATTAAATTAGTGCACATTCAATAAATTAGTGTAAATTCACATGAAAATTATATTCTCTGAGTTCATATTATTTAAATATGAGAAAAAAAATTTTATTCAAGATACTTGAAAAGAGATTTAGCGAATTTTCATCGCAGCATTAAGGCTGTTAGCAAATTGGCAATTTGCCAAATTTGTCTTTTTTCGTCATATTCAATAAAATTTCTCACCATTATGACAACTGATATATATTTGTAACTATGTATCATTAAATAAACTATATATTATAAGGTTTTATGAGAATAAAAAAAATTAATGGGTAAATCAAAAACCTTCTAGAAATGATTGAATGAAAATTGGCATTTTGCCAAAATTGACTTTTTTAGTCATATTCAATATAATTTCTCACCATTATGACAACTGATATATATTTGTAACCATGTATCATTAAATAAACTATATATTCTAAGGTTTAATGAAAATGAAAAAAATAATGGGTAAATCAAAAACTTTCTAGAAATTATTGAATGAAAATTGGCATTTTGCCAAAATTGACATTTTAAAGTCATATTCAATGAAATTTTTCACCAATTTGACGACTGATATATTTGTAACCATGTATCATTAAATAAAGTATATATTCTGAGGTTTTATGAGAATAAAAAAAATTAATGGGTAAATCAAAAACCTTCTAGAAATGATTGAATGAAAATTGGCATTTTGCCAAAATTGACTTTTTTAGTCATATTCAATAAAATTTCTCACCATTATGACAACTGATATATATTTGTAACCATGTATCATTAAATAAACTATATATTCTAAGGTTTAATGAAAATGAAAAAAATAATGGGTAAATCAAAAACTTTCTAGAAATTATTGAATGAAAATTGGCATTTTGCCAAAATTGACTTTTTAAAGTCATATTCAATGAAATTTTTCACCAATTTGACAACTGATATATTTGTAACCATGTATCATTAAATAAAGTATATATTCTGAGGTTTTATGAAAAAAAATTAATGGGTAAATATACAGCTTTCTAGAAATTATTGCATGACCCCCCCCCATTAATCACCAATAACAGAGAAGATTATTAAGAACATGTTTTACCAAACTGAACAACTTGTTAAGTAATATGAATATATGTCAAGTATTTAAATTTTTTTTTTTCAATAATTAATAGAACTTCTGCAATTAACTCAGTGACAGCTAAATTAATATTTTGCCATGGAAACAAAGCAGGCTTCTAGTTATTTTAATCTAAATATGAAATAAAACAAGTGAGTTTCCAACAAATCTTTTAATGTCCTATAATTGTTCTTATCCTTTTGATTCATTCACTAAAATATGTTCAAATTCAAAACAATTGTTTTCTTTTTTTGATGTATATTTTAAGTAAAAAGGCAAACTCATATTTAATAAATGATATGAAAGTAGATTATAAAAATATGGAAGTAAGTCAGACAATATAATGTCAAAACAAGTTGGCAAGACCATCTTGATTACAATGTTTGTTTGCCATCTCCCAACTCTGGGTAAAATTATTGAGTCGGTAGGTAGGTTGTAAAAATATTTTTCCCAGAAAATTTCTAAATATTTGTTGACGAGATAAGATGGATAAAAAGAAAAAAAGACATTCTGTCTTGCAATGTAAAAAAAAGTTTTCAATTTTAGTCAGTCTGTTGGGGGAAGGCAACCAAATTTGTTTAAATGGCCTTATATGCTAAATATTGTGGAATTAATTCTTATTATCACATTGCTTATCAGCATATTCAGATAATCAGTTATACAATTATGTTCTTTTAATGGGTATAAATATTTTTAACTATTTGACCTTGACCTTAGACATTGACCGACTTAAAAAACCTTCAACCTTAACCACAACTTTTGAAGTTGGACTAGATTTTCATATTTCACATATGTTTCCCTTGTGACAAGACCTTTCTTGGGATACCTCCTGGGATTTGTGGCATAAGCTGCAATGTATGGGGGAATCAGTGTTTCACAATTAATCTTGTTATCAGTTTTGTTAAAATGTATTCATATTCTTATCAAACATGACATACTGTGTGAAGCCTGCCAGTATAAAACTATAAATTTGTGAGCCCATGTGGGGGTATATAATAAATCAATATACCACCTCGATCTCCTGCAGAGTGGGGATATAAAAAGGGAAGATACTGCTTCTTTTCGTAATACTGCTTTTATAGAAAAGAAATGACCATGACAATTAGAATGTATGCTCCAATTAAACAATAAACAGTGACATTTTTTGAAAATATAATAAATCAATTTAGAATACACATATTCTCTAAGGAAAACAGATGCTCTGCTTAAAAAAATTCTGCTAGAATTTGTTACTTCATATTCTCTCATTTGCTGTCAGCTTGGTTTCCTCGAATTCACATTTCTTTATGTCCTTTTGTATAAGTTTGAAAAGTAGCTCTGCCTTGCAATTTGCTGTGGATTTTATTAATGATCATTAGAAAACCCTCTCTATATCCATCTTGCACCAGTGACAACTTTTACTGGATCTTCTTTTCTTTCTATTCTTTTTCCTACTTAGTATTTTGCATGTAAAAATTACTTCCAGTCCACTGTGAATTTTTTTTTTGGGGGGGGGGAGGGGAGGTGTTTGTCCTCTGCTCTGGTCATTCCTATCTGTTCACATGAAAATAAAAAAATACCATTTATTTTTGGTCAGTTTGGATAAAAATTCATTAAAAATAATTTTAAAAACTTAAAACTGGAATCTTAAAATTTTGCTTAATATAAAACATATACATTTTCATCTCTAAACATTATTATCCTCCTTTATGCATTGTCATGGCAATCATGTCTTAAGTCACCATGAAACCAATGTAACTTAATAAACAATACATGTACCTGTCTGGTCTCCCTGCTGGAGGATCTGTAATCCTGAGAATCTTCATTAAAAAAATCTTGCAAGGGCTGCAATGATCAATTTAATTTATTTTTTAATTTAAAAGTTTTGGTTAAAATCCTAATATATATATATATATATATATATATATATATATATATATATATATATATATATATATATATATATATATATATATATATATATATATATATATATATATATATATATATATATATATATATACATGTACCTGATATTTAAATGTTATTATCCTGAAAATTTTCTGAATTATGAGGAATGATTGATATTAAGGGAGGGGATTCAATGTTGTCATCAAGCATTTTTTTTCAATTTATACATAGTTAAAAATTTTCTGCAGTTTGGACAAATTGCCTAGATCTAGAGTAGAAATGAATTTGACAACAATTAATGGCTATTACACGTAATGTGGTATAATTTATTTTGTTCTTTAATGTGATTATTTTTAATTTGTACAATATATGTCCTTGACATGTAAAGTACACAGCATCAGAATGATCTCATCTGTACAGATCAATACTGTAAAACTAAAAGTATTCATAAATGTGTGCAAGATTGACATGCCTGCAATGTATAGCTGAAAAACAGTGATCAGTAAAATAAAATTATGAGGCAGAAAGCTTCATCTTAGAAAAGTCAAAAGAGAGTGCTTCATGACAATTAAATAATTTATCAGAACTCTAAGTACAAATGGAGTTGTCACAGTCTAACATCCTTGGATAAATTTCTTTACCTACTTTACAATACATTACCTTGCAGAGCAAATAACTTAATTGTACAAGGTCCCAAAAATGATTTAACATAGTATGACAAAGTATATGTACTTAGTACTAGAACACTATTAGCAGCTGTAAATCTGTGTGTCAGCATGTACTGAGTTAATTTTCACAATTTTTCACTTTCATTTTTTTTATCAATTCGTTCAATATTCTACGGTCCTGATATTGCTTAAAATTTCAAAAAATCTAACCCACTATTCAGTTATCATTGTCAAAAGTCAAAGTTTTAATATTTCCATGATATCTACAAATCCTGTTTGTTAAAATAGAATGGACACAAACATGTTATCACTTGGAAAAATAAATTTATACAAACAATTTTCTTCAAAAATACTGAATTTTATAGAATAAAACATACTGATACCCAAAACGGGCTTATATATTGCACAGTAGTATATGATTCAATGTCATGTACATGTAATATGTGCAACTGTGCATCCAAGTTTTCATGGTTTTGATTGTTTTTATGTCTTATATTTCAATATACAGTCAGTTACCAGGTACATGTGACACTTGAATAGAACTATAAATAAATATACTTACACATTGCAATGGGGATTGGTCGGGGACTACCACACCACTACATGTATCTCTCGATCTCTATTTCAAAGACATCTTGAAGGGAACAGTTAAAATCCTCTCGGCCTTCGCCCCATACCACCCTGATTTCCTCATATTTTCCTTTCTACGAGTAGCTATACTCATCATGTCCAGATCAACCCTTTGGCTTTTCTTAAAGATTATCCCTATTTTGTTAATTGTTTTTCATCAAAATCTGAGTCTCTTGAGGTAGAATTTTCCTGAACAAGATGTTGCAAAACAAGAAGAAAAAATGCAGATTTTATTGTCTGCCATCTTGTTTACATTTTACACATTTTGTATTCTTCAATGCCAAAGAGCTCCAACAAGGGAAATAACTCGGATAGAGAAAAAGCACATTTAGACCAACTTTATAGATTAATAAAATGTTTATTTTTCATTTACCCATAAATTTTTAAAATGATATTTGCAAAATAAAATTTCTTGAATCTAAATCTCCCTACTAGGATTATCACATTACTTGTCAAAGTCTTTAAATATTAAGTCTAAACAGGGAGGTAACGAGGACTTATTATTCAATTTTTTGGCATCAGAAAATTAGAAATTGTAAAAACCTTGTGACAAATACTTTTTTTTTTAACATAATTTTGATTGTAATGAAGCATAAAAAATTATGCACATTAACAGCTTTGCCTAGTAAATTTTTCTTGATACTATTGATAAAATTACAATATCCACTATAATTTACACCTTCCAACCCCGTTTCCATGGCAACCAGGTAAATTACCATGCTTTCTTTCATATGGTCCATCTTTTCATTCATTGAAGCTTCAGCGAGGAAAAAATTAGCTGAATCCAAGACATTGCGTGGCCACGGGGATATTTTGATTTTTATAGAGAATTTATATTACTATGTATGAGAAAATAAGCTGACACTTTCTCTGTGTAAAAATTACACAAATTATGCATTTTTATTAGCTCATTAGAAATGCATCTTCCTAGCTTGAACTTACTTGCGTATATCTGCTGTAAAAAATTTTCATCGACTCTCATGATAGTTTAGAGACGAAGAGAGAAATAGAAATCGTCTATAGGATGAGACATTATTTCAATATTAATTTCGAGTCAGCGTCAAAGTTAGATGGAAAATACAAAGTCAGAAATGTTGCTGCTCCAGCTGCATAAGTTCTACACTTAAAGATCATGTTTGGTATCAGAATGTACAAATAGTCAATCCTATGTTCGACGCTGTAATATGTCATTTTTATTTAACGAATGTGTAGTACAAATGTTTGATGTTTGCATTACACAGAATTAATAAGTTCTAATAATAATGTTATAATAATGAAATGACAGTATACAGTTTTTGCTTTACTCAGATTAAAAAAAAATATTCATTATTATACGAAAAACATTGTTGTTTTAAAAAAAATATATAAAAAAAACGTCCAAAAGATTGTGTAAAAAGCACTGCATGGGAATAAAAAAAATCATAACATCCGGTAACACTAATTTTAAAATCCGTCAACCAACCTGGAAAATTTCGGACTCTTGTAAAACGACCTGTTGATCTCCTGAAGCCTTGCCCTCGATCTCGTGGACTTTGAAGTATCGAGAGTTACCTGTAAAATTAATCCTAAAATCAAAAGCTGACTAAGGTTTTTCATACGAGGGGTTATCGTGGACTGAGGCTATAAAATAAGCACTATGTATTCTGTGCTTTCAAAATTTATAAGGGACATAAAACAACAACAAAAAAAGAAATGTTGAAAATTTGATCTTGATTCGTTCATTTTTTGCTAAAATATGATAAAATATAAAAGACATTATATGGTTACCCGGCGCCGTCGCCGTTTAGTTTCATGACGTCCAACATCGTCATTGTTTTTCAATGTCGGCTTCTTCTACCTCATACACTTAATTTGATGAGAATCCCTGGAGTTGAGTAAGGACTTAAACCCGTCTTGCTTTTATGACATTACAATGATAGGAACAGCGGCTTTAAATGCATATATATAATATTGCAAATGGATTGATACATTGGAAGAGATCCTCGCTCGATTGTGCCAGCATATTTTGCTTTTGGGAGTTTAATATCTACAACATATGATAACGTCATTTTTTGACGTGAATGATTTTTCCCACCTTGACTAGGAATCGACATTAACTTGCATCCCTTTTCTCTCAGAACCTTTTTTTGCATTAAAAAAAAACAAGTACTCTGGATGCATTAATTTTCTCCATAGCCAGTTTAAACATTTCCTAGGTCTATACTACTTTTTTCAGGGCCAAAATTTTAAAGAATGTTGGAAAATGAAACCCCTCACCCCTTTTGACATAATTTTCAAGGACTTATTGTTTAGACACTCCAAGTCAAATTTAGGATAAATTTTCATAGAACTTTCAGAATGAATTGAAAACTTCATATTTTATGAAGCAACAGTGTCCCAACATATACCTGAATTAATCAGATTTTTGGATGTCAAATGTTCAGATCAAAAGAGGTTTCCTTAGTTATGATGCGGTCGAAAAAACGCCGTATTCGAGGTTGCGCCACCTGGACATACCATAGCTTACAAAAACATTACTAATTTATTTAAAAATAACATTTATGATCTGCGGTTTATTCTATAGATAGAAAAGATGATGCTAACCAGATATTTTAAAATACATTGATGTACCTAAAGTGGTTTTAATTTTATGGCGCCAGTCCACGAACTTTTTGATAACCCCTCGTACTTATTGTTTGACCATTATTAACACACTAGATTTTCGACGAAATTTGCGTTATTTTCATATTGTGACAAGGAGCACATGGTGGTTGTGACCGGATGGCAGGAAATGCTCACTCCTCCATACCAGCTGATCCCACCTCTAATGTTTGCTCTGCTCCGAAATTTGTATTGTTTAATGAACTTTTGAGGTTGAATACTGTTTGTTATCTACCCTTACCGAAAAATAGGGCTTGCTGCGAATACTTGCCGCAAGCTTGCTGCAAACATTGCCGCAAGCTTG